>NW_027597725.1:0-68302 GCF_964194155.1 Cetorhinus maximus | reverse complement strand
CCCTTGAAACGTGTGCCCCTCTCCAGCCGTCGAAACATCTCTCTATCTCAAGCCCTCAAACCTTCTTTCTCTCTCTCTCATGCCCTCTAACCCTCTCTCTCTCTCTCTCATACCCGCAAAACCTCTCTCTCCCTCACAATCACAAAGCCGCTCTCTCTTTCTCTCACGCCCTCATATCCCCTTTCTCTCTCTCGTGCCCTCCAACGTACTCTCTCTCTTCCGCCCTCAAACCCTATCATTCTCACACCCTAAAATCCTCTCTGTCTCTCGCACGTTCTCCAACCCTCTGTCTCTCTCTCTCTCTCATCCCTTAAACTCTCTCTCTCTCAGGCCCTCAAACCCTCTCAATTTCTCACACTCTCAAACCCTCCCTCTCTCATGCCCTAAAACCCTCTCTCTCTCTCACGCCCACAAACTCTCTCTCTCTCTAACACCCTCAAGCCCTCACGCACCCACTCGCTCACTCACACTCTCCAACACTCTCTCTCTCATGTTCTCCAACACTCTCTCTCTCTCTTTCACGCCCTCAAACCTTTCGCTCTCACGCCCTCAAACCAACTCTCACTCTCTCTCATGCCCCCAATCCCTCACTCTGTCTCTCACATCCTCTGAATTCTCTCCCTCTATCTCTCTTGCACTCATACCCTCTCTCTCTCACATCCCCAAAACCTCTCTCTCTCTCTCACACCTTCTAACACTCTCTCTTTCTTTCATGCCCTCAAACTCATTCTCTCTCACATCCTCAAACACTTTCCACTCAGGTCCTCAAACCATCTCTCTCTCTCATGCACGCAAACAATCTGTCTTTCTCTCACGTCATCATACTCTCTCTCTCTCTCTCACACGGACTCAAACCCCATCATTATCTCATGCCCCCAATGCTCTCTCTCTCATGCCCTGAAACACTTTCTCTCTCTCTTACACCAGCAAGCCTTTGCTCTCACTCTCAGTCCCTGAAATCCTCTCTCTCGCTCACGCCCTCCAACCCTCTGTCTCTCTTTCCCACACTCTCAAACCAACCTTCTCTCTCTCTCTCTCATGCCTTCAATCCCCCCTCTCTCTCTCACGCCCTCGAACCCTCCCTCTTCCTCCCTCTCTCTCTGACGGCCTCAAACCCTCCCTCTCTCACGCCCTCAAAGCCTCTCTCCCTTTCTAACACCCTCAAACACTCTCTCTCTGATGCCCTCAAATCATCACTCTCTACTCTCTCTCAGGTCCTTCAACCCTCTCCCTCTCTTTTTCCACCCTGAAACTCACTCTCTCAAGCCTTCAAACTCTCTCTCTCTCTCTCATGGCCTCCAACCCTCTGTCTTTCTCTCTCTCTCTCACACGCCCTCAAAACCTCTCTCTCTTTCTCACGCCCTCAAAACCTCTCTCTTTCACACATCCTCAAACCCTCCCTCTCTCACGCCCTTGAACCCTGTGACTTTCTCTCTCTCACACACCTCAAACACACTCTCTCTCTCACGCCCACAAACCCTCTTGCACTCTCATGCCCTCAAACCCCTCTCTCTCACACCCTCAAACCCTCTCTCTCTCTCATACCCACAAAGCCTCTCTCTCTTTCTCTCATGCCCTCATATCCCTTTTCTCTCTCTTGTGCCCTCCAACGTACTCTCTCTCTTCGGCCCTTAAACCCTATCATTCTCACACCCTAAAATCCTCTCTGTCTCTCGCACGTTCTCCAACCCTCTGTCTCTGTCTCATGCCTTAAACTCTCTCTCTCTCTCAGGCCCTCAAACCCTCTCAATCTCTCACACTCTCAAACACTCCCTCTCTCATGCCCTGAAACCCTCTCTTTCTCTCTCTCTCTCTAACGCCCTCAAGCCCTCACGCACTCACTCGCTCACTCACACTCTCCAACACTCTCTCTCTCATGTTCTCCAACGCTCTCTCTCTCTCTCTCGCCCTCAAACCCTCTCTCTCTCTTTCACGCCCTCAAACCCTCTCGCTCTCACGCCCTCAAACCAACTCTCACTCTCTCTCATGCCCCCAATCCCTCATTCTGTCTCTCACATCCTCTGAATTCTCTCCCTCTATCTCTCTTGCACTCATACCCTCTCTCTCTCACGTCCACAAACCCTCTCTCTCTCTCACACCTTCTAACACTCTCTCTTTCTTTCACGCCCTCAAACCCACTCTCTCTCACACCCTCAAACACTCTTTCAACTCAGGTCCTCAAACCATCTCTCTCTCTCTCATGCACGCAAACACTCTGTCTTTCTCTCACGTCTTCATACCCTCTCTCTCACAAGCACTCAAACCCCATCACTATCTCATGCCCTCAAAACCTCTCTCTCTCACACATCCTCAAAACCTCCCTCTCTCAGGCCCTCGAACCCTGTGACTTTCTCTCTCTCACACGCTTTAAACACACTCTCTCTCACGCCCACAAACCCCCTCCCTCTTTCACACCCTCAAACCCTCTCTCTCTTACCCACAAAACCTCTCTCTCTCACACCCTCAAACCCTCTGTCTCTCTCTGTCACAGCCTCAAACCCTCTCTCTCTCACACGCTCAAATCCTTTCTCTCATATGCCCTCCAAACCTGTGCCCCTCTCCCGCACTCAAAACTTCTTTCTCTCTCTCTCAAGCCCTCAAGCCCTCTCTCTCTTTCTCACACCCTCAAACCCTCTCTGAGGCCCTCAAAATCTCTCCCTCTCTCTCAGGTCCTCCAACCCTCTCCCTCTCTCTCACACCCTCAAACCCTCACTCTCTCTCAAGCCTTCAAAATCTCTATCTCTCTCTTATGCCCTCAAACACTTTCACCCTCTCTCTCTCTCATGCCATCAAGCCTTTGCTCTCAATCTCACATGCTCAAACCGTCTCTCTCTCTCTATCTCTCATGCCCATGAACCCTCTCTCTCTCGCTCTTTCTCTCAAGCCTTCAAACCCTATCATTCTCACACCCTAAGACCCTCTCTCTCTCCCACGCTCTCCAACCCTCTCTCTCTCACACCCTCAAACCCTCACTCTCTCTCTCTCAAGCCTTCAAAATCTCTATCTCTCTCTTATGCCCTCAAACACTTTCACCCTCTCTCTCTCTCTCATGTCATCAAGCCTTTGCTCTCACTCTAACACGCTCAAGCCGTCTCTCTCTCTCTCTCTCTCTCATGCCTTCAATCACTCTCTCTATCTCTCATGCCCTTGAACCCTCTCTCTCTCGTTCTTTCTCTCAAGCCTTCAAACCCTATCATTCTTACACCCTAAGACCCTCTCTCTCTCTCTCACGCTCTCCAACCCTCTGTCTCTCTCTCTCTCACGCCCTTAAACTCTGTCTCTCTCAGGACCTCCAACCCTCACTCTCTCACGCCCTAAAACCCTCTCTCTCTCTCTCTCTCACGCCCTCAAACTCTCTCTTTCTCATGCACTCAGACCCTCTCTCTCTCTCTCGCTCTCAAAAACTCTCTCTCTCTCTTGCCCTTATACCCTCTCTCTGTTTCCCACGCCCTCAATCCCTCACTTGCTCTATCTCAAACCCACTTACCCTCTCTCTCTCTCACCCTCAAACCTTCTCTCTTTCTCATGGCCACAGTGCCTCTCTCTGTCTCTCACATCCTCTGAATTCTCTCTCTCTATCTTTCTTGCACTCATACCCTCTATCTATCTCTATCTCTATCAAACCCTCCCTCCCTCATGCCCTCAAACACTCTCTCACTCTCTCACGCCCAAATCCCCCACCCTCGTTTTCACGACCTGAAGCCCTCTCTCACATGCCCACAAATCCTCTCCCTCTTTCTTTCTCTCTTTCTCACGCCCTCAAACCATCTCACTCTCTCTAACACCCTCAAAACCTCTCTCTCTCTCTCACGCCCTCGAACCCTGGGCCCCTCTCTCTCACCATCAAATCTTCTCTCTCTCACGCCCTCAAACCCTCTCCTCTCTCATGCCCTCTAAACGTCCCTTTCACTCTCATGTCTCTCTCTCTCCCTCTCTCTCTCACACACACACGCCAGCAAACCCTCCCTCCCCCATGCTCTCAAACCCTTTCCCCCTCTCTCACATCCTCAAATCCTCTCTCTCTCATTCATACCCAAACCACCCTCTCTCGCTTTCATGCCATGAAGCCCTCTCTCCAATGCCCTCAAATCCTCTCGCTCTCTCACTTCCACACCTCTAAACCTCTCTCCCTCTCTTACGGCCTCAAACCCTCTCTCTCTCACGCCCACAAAGCCTCTCTCTCTCTCTCTCTCTCTCTCTCGCAAGCCCTCAAAACTTCTCTATCTCACGGCCTCAAACCCTCTCTATCTATCTCTCTCTCTCTCATGCCCACAAACCCTCTCTCTCTCATGCCCTCATCCGATTTCTCTCTCTCTCACGTCCTCAAATCCCCTTTCTCTCTCATGCCCTCAAACTCTCTCTCTTTATCTCACATGCCCTCAAACCCTCTCTCTCTCTATCTCTCTCTCAGGTCCTCAAACCTTCCCTCCCTCACATCCTCAAACACTCTCTCTCTCTCACGCCCAAATCCCCCGCTCTCACTTTCACAACCTGAAGCCCTCTCTCATATGCCCACAAACCCTCTCTCTCTTTCTCTCTCTCTCATGCCCTCAAACCATCTCACTCTAACACCAGAAAAACCTCTCTCTCTCTCATGCCCTCAAATCCTCTCTCTCTCACGCCCTCGAACCCTGTGCCCCTCGCTCTCTCACCATCAAATCTTCTCTCTCTCATGCCCTCTTTCCCTCTTTTTCACTCTTACGCCCTCAAACCCGCTCTCTCTCTCTCACCCCGTGAAACCCTCTCTCTCTCAAGCCTTCAAAACCTCTATCTCTCTCTCTCATGCCCTCAAACACTTTCACCATCTTTCTCTCTCATGCCTTCAAGCCTTTGCTCTCAATCTCACATGCTCAAACCGTCTCTCTCTCTCTCTCTCTCTCCTGCCTTCAATCACTCTCTCTATCTCTCATGCCCTTGAACCCTCTCTCTCTCACTCTCTCTCTCAAACCTTCCGAACATCTGCATCTCTGTCATGCCCTCAAACCGTCTTTCTCTCTCACGCATTCAAACCTTCCCTCTCTCACGGCCTTACACCTCCTCTCTCTCTCTCTCTTTCTCTCTCTCTCATGTCCTCATCCCATATCTCTCTCTCATGCCCTCAAACGCCCTTTCTCTCATGCCCTCTTACCCTCCCTCTCACTCTCATGCCCTCAAACCCTCTTTCTCTCTCACATGCCCTCAAACCCTCTCTCTTTCTCTCCCTCACGCCCTAAAACCTCCCTACCTCACGCCCTAAAACCCTCCCTACCTCACGCCCTCAAACCCTCTCTCGTTCTCTCTCAAACCCAAATCCCCCATTCTCACTTTCACGACCTGAAGCCCTCTCTCACATGCCCACAAACCCTCTCTCTCTTTCTCTCTCTCTCATGCCCTCAAACCATCTCACTCTCTCTAACACCATCAAAAGCTCTCTCTCTCTCATGCCCTCAAATCCTCTCTCTCTCACGCCCTCGAACCCTGTGCCCCTCTCTCTCTCACCATCAAATCTTCTCTCTCTCATGCCCTCTTTCCCTCTTTATCACTCTCACGCCCTCAAACCCTCTCTCTCTCGCTCTCAAAAACTCTCTCTCTCTCTTGCCCTTATACCCTCTCTCTGTCTCCCACGCCCTCAATCCCTCACTTGCTCTATCTCAAACCCACTTACCCTCTCTCTCTCTCGCCCTCAAACCTTCTCTCTTTCTCATGGCCACAGTGCTTCTCTCTGTCTCTCACATCCTCTGAATTCTCTCTATCTTTCTTGCACTCATACCCTCTATCTCTCTCACGACCTCTAACAAATTGTTTCTCTCACTCACCCTCAAAACGTCTCTTTCTCTCTCTCACACCCTCAAACCCTCCCTCCCTCATGCCCTCAAACCCTCTCTATCTCTATCACACCCAAACCCCCCACTCTCACTTTCACGCCCTGAATCCCTCTCTCACATGCCCGCAAACCCTCTCTTTCTTTCTCTCTCTCTCTCTCTAACACCCTCAAAACCTCTCTCTCTCTCTCTCACGCCCTCGAACCCTGTGCCCCTCTCCCCCACCATCAAATCTTCTCTCTCTCACGCCCTCAAACCCTCTCCTCTCTCATGCCCTCTAACCCTCCCTTTCACTCTCATACCATCAAACCCTCTCTCTCTCTCACACTCCGGCATACCTTCCCTCCCCTATGCTCTCAAACTCTCTCTCTCTCTCTCTCTCACGTCCTCAAATCCTCTCTCTCTCATTCACACCCAAACCACCCTCTCTCGCTTTCATGCCCTGAAGCCCTCCCTCCAAAGCCCTCAAATCCTCTCTCTCTCTCACTCTCCCACAACTCTAAACCTCTCTCCCTCTCTTATGGCCTCAAACCCTCTCTCTCACGCCCACAAAGCCTCTCTCTCTCTCACTCTCTCTCTTGCAAGCCCTCAAAACTTCTCTATCTCACGGCCTTAAAACCTCTCTATCTATATCTCTCTCTCTCATGCCCACAAACCTTCTCTCTCTCATGCCCTCATCCCATATCTCTCTCTCTCACACCCTCAAATCCCCTCTCACTCTCATGCCCTCAAACCCTCTCTCTTTAACTCACATGCCCTCAAACTCTCTCTCTCTCTCTCTCTCTCTCAGGTTCTCAAACCCTCCCTCCCTCATGCCCTCAAACCCTCTCTCTCTCACGCCCAAATCCCCCACTCTCGCTTTCACAACCTGAAGACCTCTCTCACATGCCCACAAACCCTCTGTCTCTTTCTCTTTCTCTCACGCCCTGAAACCATCTCACTCTCTCTAACATCATCAAAACCTCTCTCTCTCTCATGCCCTCAAATCCTCTCTCTCTCACACCCTCGAACCCTGTGCCCCTCTCTCTCTCACCAACAAATCTTCTCTCTCTCATGCCCTCTTTCCCTCTTTTTCACTCTCACGCCCTCAAACCCTCTCTCTCTCTCTCACCCCATGAAACCCTCTCTCTCTCAAGCCTTCAAAACCTCTATCTCTCTCTCTCATGCCCTCAAGCACTTTCACCATCTTTCTCTCTCATGCCTTCAAGCCTTTGCTTTCAACCTCACACGCTCAAACCGTCTCTCTCTCTCTCCTGCCTTCAATCACTCTCTCTATCTCTCATGCCCTTGAAACCTCTCTCTCTCACTCTCTCTCTGAAGCCTTCCAAACATCTGTCTCTCTCTCATGCCCTCAAACCGTCTTTCTCTCTCACATGCTCAAACCTTCCCTCTTTCACGGCCTTACACCTTCTCTCTCTCTCTCTCTCTCTCATATGCCCTCATGCCATATCTCTCTCTCTCTCACACCCTCATACGCCCTCTATCTCATGCCCTCTTGCCCTCCCTCTCACTCTCATGCCCTCAAACCCCCTTTCTCTCTCACATGTCCTCAAACCCTCTCTGTCTCTCACACCCTCAAACCCTCCCTCCCTCATCCCTCAAACCCTCTCTCTCATGCACAAATCCCCCATTCTCGCTTTAATGACCTGAAGCCCTCTCACACATGCCCACAAACCCTCTCTCTCTTCCTCACTCTCTCACGCCCTCAAACCATCTCACTCTCTCTAACACCATCAAAACCTCTCTCTCTCTCATGCCCTCAAATCCTCTCTCTCTCACGCCCTCGAACCCTGTGCCCCTCTCTCTCTCACCATCAAATCTTCTCTCTCTCATGCCCTCTTTCCCTCTTTTTCACTCTCACACCCTCAAACCCTCTCTCTCGCTCCCAAACCCTCTCTCTCTCTCACCCCCTGAAACCCTCTCTCTCTCAAGCCTTCAAAACCTCTATCTCTCTCTCTCCTGCCCTCAAACACTTTCACCATCTTTCTCTCTCATGCCTTCAAGCCTTTGCTCTCATTCTCACACACTCAAACCGTCTCTCTCTCTCTCTCCTGCCTTCAACCACTCTCTCTATCTCTCATGCCCATGAACCCTCTTTCTCTCACTCTCTCTCTCAAGCCTTCCGAACATCTGTCTCTCTCTCATGCCCTCAAACCGTCTTTCTCTCTCACGCGCTCAAACCTTCCCTCTCTCACGGCCTTACACGTTCTCTCTCTCTCTGTCTCTCTCTCTCTCTCATGCCCTCATCCCATATCTCTCTCACACACACACCCTCAAACGCCCTCTCTCTCATGCCCTCTTGCCCTCCCTCTCATTCTCATGCCCTCAAACCCTCTTTCTCTCTCACATGCCCTCAAACCATCTCTCTCTCTCTCTCTCTTACACCCTCAAACCCTCCCTCCCTCACGCCCTCAAACCCTCTCTCTCTCTCATGCCCAAATCCCCCATTCTCGCTTTCACGACCTGAAGCCCTCTCTCACATGCCCACAAACCCTCTCTCTTTCTCTCTCTCTCACGCCCTCAAACCATCTCACTCTCTCTAACACCCTCAAAACCTCTCTCTCTCACTTGCCTTCAAATTCTCTCTCTCACTCTCTCACGCTCTCGAACTCTGTGCCCCCTCTCTCTCACCATCAAATCTTCCCTCTCTCATGCCCTCTTACCCTCCCTTTCAGTCTCCCGCACTCAAGTCCTCTCTCTCTCTCTCACGCACCCAAACCCTCTCTCCCTCTCTCTCTCTCTCTCTCTCTCACATGCCCTGAATCCCCCCCTCTCTCTCTCTCTCAAGCCTTCAAAACCTCTATCTCTCACTCTCATGCCCTCAAACACTCTTGCTCTCTCATACCCACAAAACCTCTCTCTCTCTCTCACAACCTCAAACCCTCTGTCTCTCTCTCACGCCCTCAAACCCTCTGTGTCTCTCTCTCTCACAACCTCAAAACCTCTCTCTCAATTTCACAGCATCAAGCCCTCTCTGTTTCTCACGCCCTCAAATCGTTTCTCTCATATGCCCTCGAAACCTGTGCCCCTCTCCTGATCTCAAACCTTCTTTCTCTCTCTCTCTCAAGCCCTCAAACCCTCTCTTTCTCACACCCTTAAACCCTCTCTCAGGACCTCAAAACGTCTCTCTCTCTCATGCCCTCAAATCATCTCTCCCTCTCACACACACCCTCTCTCTCTCTCTCTCTCATGCCCTCAAACCCTCCCTCCCTCATGACCTCAAACACTCTCTCTCTCTCTCATGCCCAAATCCCCCACCCTCACTTTCACGACCTGATGCCCTCTCTCACATGCCCACAAACGGTCTCTCTCTTTCTGTCTCTCTCACGCCCTCAAACCATCTCACTCTCTCTAACACCCTCAAAACATCTTTCTCTCATGTCCTCAAACCCTCCCTCTCTCTCTCAAGCTCCCAAACCCCCTCTCTCTCTCAACCCCTCAAACACTCTCTCTTTCTCACACACCCTCAAAATCTCTATCTCAGTCTCACGCCCTCATAACCTCTCTCTCTCATGCCCTCAAACCATCTCACTCTCTCTAACACTCTCAAAACCTCTCTCTCACATGCCTTCAAATCCTCTCTCTCTCTCATGCCATCGAACCCTGTGCCCCTCTCTCTCAGCATCAAATCTTCTCTCTCTCATGCCCTCTTACCCTCCCTTTCAGTCTCCCGCCCTCAAGTCCTCTCTCTCTCTCTCACGCTCCCAAACCTTTTCTCTCTCTCTCTCTCTCTCTCTCTCTCTCTCTCTCTCTCTCTCTCAAACACGCTGGCATACCTTCCCTCCCTCACGCTCTCAAATCCTCTCTCTCTCTCTCTGTCACGTCCTCAAACCCTCTCTCTCACACCCAAATTCCGCTCTTTTGCTTTCATGCCCTGAAGCCCTCTCTCCCACTCCCTCAAATCCTCTCTCTCTTTCTCACACCCTCAAACCCTCACTCTCTCTCTCTCTCTCAGTTCCTCCAACCCTCTCCCTCTCTCTGACTCCCTGAAACTGTCTCTCAAGCCTTCAAGCCCTCGACATCTCTCTCTTGCCCTCAAACCCTCTCGCCCTCACGCCCACAAAACGTCTCTCTCTCTCGGGCCCTCCAGCCTTCTTCCTGTCTCTCACGCACCCTCAAAACCTCTCTCTCTCACGCCTTCAAAACCTCTCTCTCTCTCTCTCAACCCCCCAAAACCCTCTCTCTCTTTCTCATGCCTTCAAACCCTCTCTCTCTCTCACACACCCTCCAACCTCTGCCTTTCTCTCTCACAACCTCAAAACCTCTCTCCCTCCCTCATGCCCTCAAACCCTCACTCTCTCATGCCCTGAAACCCTCTCTCTGTCTCTCACGCCCTCAAATCATCTCTCTCTCATTCCCTCAAAAACTGTGCCCCTCTCCAGCCCTCAGAACCTCTCTCTCTCTCAAGCCCTCAAACCCCCTATCTGTCCCACACCCTCAAACCCTCTCTGATGCCCTCAAACCCACTCTCTCTCTCTCTCTTTGGTCCTCCAAAACTCTCCCTGTCCCTCACGCCCTTTAAAACCCCCTTTATCTCTCTCTCTCACCCTCAATCCTCTCTCTCTCTTGCCTTCAATCCTCTCTCTCTCATGCCCTCAAACACGTTCTCTCTCTCTCACGCCAGCAAGCCATTGCTCTCTCTCAGTCCCTGAAACCCTTTCTCTCACTCACGCCCTCCAACAGTCTGTCTCACTTTCCCACACCCTCAAGCCAACCTTCTCTCTCTCTCTCTCATGCCTTCAATCCCTCTCTCTCTCTCTCACGCCCTAGAACCCTCTCTCTCTCTCCCTCTCTCTTTCTCTCACCCTCAAATTCTTCCTTACTCACACCCTCAAACCCTTTCTCTCTCTCTGATGCCCTCAAAACATCACTCTCTTCTCTCTCTCAGGTCCTCCAACCCTCTCGCTCTCTCTCACGCCCTGGAACTCTCTCTCTCAAGCCTTCAAACCTTTATCTCTCTCTCTCTCTCTCATGCTCAAAAAACCTCTCTCTCTCCAGCCCTCCAATATCTGTCTCTCTCTCACACACACCCTCAAAACCTCTCTCGTTCAATCTCATGCCCTCATAACCTGTCTCTCTCGCGCCCTCAAACCCTCCCTCCCACATTCTCTCTCTCTCTCTCTCATGCTCTCAAACCCTCTCTCTCACTCTCCCTCGTGCTCTCAAACACTCTCTCTCCCTTAAACCCACAAATTCTATCTCTCCCTCTCTCACACCCTCAAATCCTCTCACTCTCTCAATTTATCTTAGCCTCCCTCTCACTCTCACACCCTCAAACCCTCTCTCTATCTCTCACACCCTCAAACCCTCCCTCTGTCACTGCCTCAAACCCTCTCCTACGCCCTCAAACTCTCTCTCTCTCTCTGTCTCAGGTCCTCCAACACTCACCCTCTCTCTCGCAAGCCTTCAAAACCTCTCTCTCTCTCTCTCTCGCCCTCAAACCTCTCTCTCTCATGCCCTCAAACACTTAATCTCTCTCTCTCTCACGCCATCAAGCCTTTGCTCTCACTCTCAGACCCTCAACCCCTCTCTCTCTCTCTCTCACACGCCCTCAAACCGTCTATCTCTCTCTCATACCTTCCATCGCACCCCCACTCTGTCATGCCCTCGAACCCTCTCTCTTTCTCTCATTCTCTCTCAAGCCTTCCAACCCTCTGTCTCTCTCTCTCATGCCCTCAAACGGTCTCTCTCTCTCACACACTCATACACTACCTCTCTCACACCCTCAAACACTGTCTCTCTCTCTTATGCCCTCAAATCCTCTCTCTCTCTCTCTCTCTCTCTCACCCGCTCTAAATCTGTCCCTCTCTTTCAAGCCTTCAAACGCTTTCTCTCTCCCTCGCCCTAAAAACCTCTCCCTCTCATGCTCTCAAACCCTCTCTCTCTCATGCCCTCAATCCCTCTCTCTTTCTCTCACGCCCACCAACACTGTACCTCTCTCTCTCTCAAGCCCTCAAACCCTCAAAACCTCTCTCTCTCACGTCCTGAAATGCTCTCCCTCTCGCCATCAATTCCTCTCTCACACATGCCCTCAAACCCTCACTTTTTATATCTCACGCCCTCAATCCCTCTCTCCTTCTCTCAGGCCCTGAAACGCTCTCTCACGCCCTCAAACTGTCCCTTTCTCACACTCTCAAACACTCCAACTCCCTCAAACTCACAAACCCTCTCTCTCCCTCTCTCACACCCTGAAATCCTCTCCCTCTCTCAAATCATCTTACCCTCCCTCTCACTCTCACACCCTCAAACCCTCTCTTTATCTCTCACACCCTTAAACCCTCCCTCTCTCATGCCCTCAAACCCTCTCCTACGCCCTCAAACTCTCTCCCACTCTCTCTGGCTCAAGTCCTCCAATCCTCTCCCTCTCTCTCTAAAGCCTTCAAAACCTGTATCTCTGTCTCTCGCCCTCAAACCTCTCTCTCTCATGCCCTCAAACACATTATCTCTCTCTCTGTCACGCCATCAAGACTTTATTCTCACTCTCATGCCCTCGAACCCTTTCTCTCTCTCTGTCCCTCACGCCCTCAAGCCGTCTATACATCTCTCTCTCTCTCTCTCTCTCATGCCTTACATCACTCCATCTCTCTCTCATGCCCTCGAACCATCTCTATCTCTTTCTCTCTCTCTCTCTCTCTTTCTCTCTCAAGCCTTCCAACCATCTGTCTCTCTCTCATGCCCTCAAATCCCCTCTCTCTCTCTCTCACCCACCACTAACTCTGGCCCTCAAACCCTCAAACTCTCTCTCTCTCTCTCATGCCCACAAACCCTCCCTGTCTCACGCCTTCACAACCTCTCTCTCTCTCTCACGTCCTCAAACCGTCTATATCTCTCTCTCTCTCATGCCTTCCATCACTCCATCTTTCTCTCATGCCCTCGAACGATCTCTCTCTCTCTGTCTCTTTCTCTCTCAAGCCTTCGAACCATCTGTCTCTCTCTCATGCCCACAAATCATCTCTCTCTCAATCACCCGCTCTCTCATGCCCTCAAAACGTCCCTCTCTCACACTCTCAAACACACTAACTCCCTCAAACCCACAAACCCTCTCTCTCCCTCTCTCACACCCTGAAATCCTCGCCCTCTCTCAATTCATCTTACCCTCCATCCCTCTCTCACACCCACAAACCCTCTCCTGCACCCTCAAACTCACTCTCTCTCTCTGTCTCAGGTCCTCCAACCCTCTCCCTCTCTCTCTCAAGCCTTCAAAACCTGTATCTCTGTCTCTCGCCCTCAAACCTCTCTCTCATGCCCTCAAACACGTTACCTCTCTCTCACGCCATCAAGCCTTTATTCTCACTCTCACGCCCACGACCCCTCTCTCTCTCTCTCACGCCCTCAAGCCATCCATATCTCTCTCTCTCTCTCTCTCTCTCTCATGCCTTACATCACTCCATCTTACTCTCATGCGCTCGAACAATCACTCTCTCTCTCTCTTTCTCTCTCAAGCCTTCCAACCATCTGTCTCTCTCTCATGCCCTCAAATCCTCTCTCTCTCTCTCACCCGCTCTAACTCTGGCCCTCAAACCCTCAAACGCTCTCTCTCTCTCTCACGTCCTGCAATGCTCTCTCTCTCTGTCACCATCAAATCTGCTCTCTCTGAGGCCCTCAAACCCTCTCCCCCTCTCTCTCTCTCATGCCCTCGAACCCTCTCTCTCTCTCTTCCTCTCTCAAGCCTTCCAAACATCTGTCTCTCTCTCATGCCCTCAAATCCTATCTCTCTCTCTCACCCGCTCTAACCCTGTATCTCTGTCTCTCACCCTCAAACCTCTCTCTCTCATGCCCTCAAACACTTTACCTCTCTCTCACGCCATCAAGCCTTTATTCTCACTCTCACGCCCTCAAACCCTCTCTCCCCCTTTCTCAGGCCCTGAAATGCTCTCTCTCTGTCTCGCAATCAAATCTTCTCTCTCACATACCCTCAAACCATCTCCCTCTCTCATCACCTTTTACCTTCCCGCTTACTCTCACGCCCTCAAACCCTCTCTCTCTCTGTCTCTCTTTCTCATGTCCTCAAACACTCTCTCTCATGCCCTCAAATCATCTCTCTGTCTAACACCCTCAAAACCTCTCTATATCTCTCACGCCCTCATCCTGTCTCCTTCTCTCTTACGACCTTAAACCCTCGCTCTCTCTCATGCCCTCAAACTGTCTATCTCTACCTCTCTCTCTCATGCCCTCGAACACTCTCTCTCTCACCCCCTTCAACTGTCCCTCTCTTTCCAGCCTTCAAACAATTTCTCACTGTTGCTCACCCTGAAAACACCTCTCTCTCACACCCTCAAACACTCACTCTTTATATCTCACGCCCTCAATCCCTTTCTTTCTCTCACGCCCTGAAATGCTCACTCACGCCCTCAAACCATCCCTCTCTCACACTCTCAAACACTCCAACTCCCTCAAACTCACAAACCCTCTCTCTCCCTCTCTCACACCCTGAAATCCTCTCCCTCTCTCAATTCATCTTACCCTCCCTCTCAATGTCACACCCTCAAACCCTCTCTCTATCTCTCACACCCTCAAACCCTCCCTCTCTCATGCCCTCAAACCCTCTCCTACGCCCTCAAACTCTCTCAGTCTCTCTGTCTCAGGTCATTCAACCCTCTCCCTCTCTCTCTCAAGCCTTCAACACCTGTATCTCTGTCTCTCACCCTCAAACCTCTCTCTCTCAGGCACTCAAACACTTAATCTTTCTCTCTCTCATGCCATCAGGCCTTTATTCTTACTCTCAGGCACTCGAACCCTCTCTCTCTCTCTCTCTCTCTCTCTCTCACGCCCTTAAGCCGTCTATATATCTCTCTCTCTCTCTCTCATGCCTTACATCACTCCATCTCTCTCTCATGCCCTCGAAACATCTCTCTCTCTCTCTTTCTCTCTCAAGCCTTCCAACCATCTGTCTCTCTCTCATGCCCTCAAATCCTCTCTCTCTCTCTCTCTCTCTCTCTCACCCGCCACTAACTCTGGACATCAAACCCTCTCTCTCTCGCACGTCCGGAAATGCTCTCTCTCTCTCTGTCGCCATCAAATTCTCTCTCTCTGAGGCCCTCAAACCCTCTCCCTCTCTCTCATGCCCAGAAACCCTCCCTCTCTCACGCCTTCACAACTTCTCTCTCTCTCACGCCCTCAAACCGTCTATATATATCTCTCTCTCATGCCTTCGATCACTCCATCTCCCTCTCATGCCCTCAAATCCTCTCTCTCTATCAACCACTCTCTCATGCCCTCAAAACGTCCCTCTCTCACACTCTCAAACACACCAACTCCCTCAAACCCACAAACACTCTCTCTCCCTCTCTCACACCCTCACATCCTCGCCCTCTCTCAATTCATCTTACCCTCCGTCCCTCTCTCACACCCACAAACCCTCTCCTGCGCCCTCAAACTCACTCTCTCTCTCTGTCTCAGGTCCTCCAACCCCCTCCCTCTCTCTCTCAAGCCTTCAAAACCTGTATCTCTGTCTCTCGCCCCCAAACCTTTCTATCATGCCCTAAAACACTTTCTCTCTCACGCCCTCAAGCCGTCCATATCTCTCTCTCTCTCATGCCTTACATCACTCCATCTCTCTCTCATGCCCTCGAACCATCTCTCTCTCTCTCTCTTTCTCTCTCAAGCCTTCCAACCATTTGTCTCTCTCTCATGCCCTCACATCCTTTCTCTCTCTCTGTCACCCACTCTAACTCTGGCCCTCAAACCCTCTCTCTCTCTCATGTCCTGAAATGCTCTCTCTCTCTCTGTCGCCATCAAATCCTCTCTCTCTGAGGCCCTCAAACCCTCTCCCTCTCTCTCTCTCTCATGCCCACAAATCCTCCCTCTCTCATGCCTTCACAACTTCCCTCCATCTCTCTCTCATGCCCTCGAACCCTCTCTCTCTCTCTCTCTTTCTCTCTCAAGCCTTCGTACCAACTGTCTCTCTCTCATGCCCTCAAATCCTCTCTCTCTCTCACGCCCACAAACCCTCTCCCTCTCTCACGCCCACAAACCCTCCCTCTCTCAAGCCTTCAAACGTGCTCTCTCTCTCTCTCACGCCCTCAAACCGTCTATATCTCTCTCTCTCCCTCTCTCATGCCTTCCATCACTCCATCTCTCCCTCATGTCCTCGAACCCTTTCTCTCTCTCTCTCCCTCTCTCTCTCATTCTCTCTCAAGCCTTCCAACCATCTGTCTCTCTCTCATGCCCTCAAATCCTCTCTCTCTCTCTCTCACCCGCTCTAACTCTGTCCCTCTCTTTCAAGCCTTCAAGCTATCTCTCTCTCTCCCTCGCCCTAAAAACCTCTCCCACTCATGCTCTCAAACCCTCTATCTCTCTCATGCCCTCAATCCATCTCTCTTTCTCTCACGCCCTCCAACACGGTCCCTCTCTCTCTCAAGCCCTCAAACCCTCTCTCTCTCACGTCCTGAAATTCTCTCTCTCTCTGTCTCGCCATCAAATCCTCTCTCTCTCAGGCCCTCAAACCCTCTCTCTCTCTCTCTCTCACGCCATAAAACCCTCACTCTCTCATGTCTTCAAACCCTCTGTCCCTCTCACGTTCTCATACCCTGTGCCTCTCTCTCAAGCCCTCAAGCCCTCTCTCCCTCTCTCTCACGTTCTCATACCCTGTGCCTCTCTCTCAAGCTTCAAACCCTCTCTCCCTTTCTCTCAAGCCCTCAAACCCTCCCTCTCTCTCTCATGCCATCCAACCCTCACCCTCTCTCTCACCCCCTGAAACTCTCTCTCTCTCTCTCTCAAACCTTCAAACTCTCTATCACTCTTTCCAACGCCCACAAACCCTCACTCTCTCACATGCCCTGAAACCCTCTCTCTGTCACTCACGCTCTCAAATCCTCTCTCTCTCTCTCTCAGTCCCTTGAACCCTGTGCCTCTCTCTCCCTGTGCCTCAAAACCTCTCTCTCACTCTCAAGGCCTCAAACCCTCTCAATCTCTTTCTCAAGCCCTGAAATGCTCTCTCTCACATGCTCCCAAACCATCGCCCTCTCTCATGACCTTTTACCCTCCTGCTCAATCTCACACCCTCAAACCCTCACTCTCTGTCTCTCACGCTGTCAAACCCTCTCTCTCTCTCTCACGTCCTCAAACCCTCTCTCTCATGCCCTCAAACCATCTCTCTCTCTAACGCCCTCAAAACCTCTCTCTCTCTCTCACGCCCACATACTGTCTCCTTCTCTCTTACGACCTTAAACACTCGCTCTCTCTCATGCCCTCAAACCGTCTATCTCTCCCTCTCTCTCTCATGCCCTCGAACACCCTCTCTCTCTCACTCTCACGCCCTTCAACTATCCCTCTCTTTCAAGCCTTTAAACAATCTCTCTCTGTCGCTCACCCTGAAAACATCTCTCTCACCCTCAAACCCTCACTCTTTATATCTCACGCTTTCAATCCCTCTCTCATGCCCTGAAATGCTCTCTCACGCCATCAAACCGTCCCTCTCTCACACTCTCAAAGACTCCAACTCGCTCAAACCCACAAACCCCCTCTCTCGCTCTCTCACACCCTCAAACCCTCTCCCTCTCTCAATTCATTGAACCCTCCCTCTCACTCCCACACCCTCAAACCCTCTCTACCTCTCACACCCTCAAACCCTCCCTCTCTCATGCCCTCAAACCCTCTCCTACGCCCTCAAACTCTCTCTCACTCTCTCTGCTTCAGGTCCTCCCACCCTATCCGTCTCTCTCTCAAGCCTTCAAAACCTGTATCTCTGTCTCTCGCCCTCAAACCTCTCTCTCTCATGCCCTCAAACACTTTATCTCTCTCTCACACCATCAAGCCTTTATTCGCACTCTCAGTTCCTCAACCCCTCTCTCTCACGCCCTCAAACCGTCTATATCTCTCTTTCTCTCTCTCTCATACCTTCCATCACTCCATCTCTCTCTGATGCCCGCAAACCCTCTCTCTCTCTCTCTCTTACTCTCTCAAGCCTTCCAATCATCTGTCTCTCTCTCATGCCATCAAATTTTCTCTCTCTATCTCTCTCTCACCCACTCTAACTCTGTCCCTCTCTTTCAAGTCTTCAAACTCTCTCTCCCGCGCCATAAAAACCTCTCCCTCTCATGCTCTCAAACCCTCTATTTCTCTCATGCCCTCAATCCCTCTCTCTTTCTCGCATGCCCTCCAAAACTATGCCTCTCTCTCTCAAGCCCTCAAAAGCACAAACCCTCTCTCTCTCACGTCCTGAAATACTCTCTCTCTCTCTGTCGCCATCAAATCCTCTCTCTCTCAGGCCCTCAAACCCTCTCTCTCTCTCTCTCTTTCTCACGCCCACAAACCCTCTCCCTCTCTCACGCCCACAAACCCTCCCCCTCTCATGCCTTCACACCCTCTCTCTCTCTCACGTTCTCATACCCTGTGTCTCTCTCTCAAGCCCTCAAATCCTCTCTCTCTCTCTTGCTGTCTCACACCTACAAACACTCCCTCTCTCACACCTTCAAACCCTCTCTCTCTCTCTCACACACCCTCAAACCGTCCATATCTCTCTCTCTCTCCCTCTCTCATGCCTTCCATCACTCCATCTCTCTCTCATGCCCTTGAACCCTTTTTCTCTCTCTCTCTCTCTCTTTCTCTCTCTCTCTCTCTCTCTTTTCTCTCTCAAGTCGTCCAACCATCTGTCTCTCTCTCAAGCCCTCAAACACTCCATCTCTTTCTCTCTCACCATTAAACCACCTCTCTCTCAGAAGCCCTCAAATCCTCTCTCTCTCTCTGACGCCATTCAACCCTGTCTCTCTCTCTCTCTCAAGCCTTCAAAACCCACATCTCTGTCTCTCACCCTCAAACCTCTCTCTCTCAGGTCCTCAAACACTTTATCTCTCTCTCTCATGCCATCAAGCCTTAATTCTCACTCTCAGGCCCTCAACCCCACCCCCTCTCTCTCTCTCTCATGCCCACAAACCGTCTATCTCTCTCTCTCTCTCTCTCATACCTTCCATCACTCCATCTCTCTCTCATGCCCTCGAACCTTCTTTCTCTTTCTCTCTCAAGCCTTCCAACCATCTGTCTCTCTCTCATGCTCTCAAATCCTCTCTCTCTCACGTCCTAAAATGCCCTACCTCTCTCTCTCTCACCATCAAATCCTCTCTCTTAAGCCCTCAAACCCGCTCTCTCTCTCTCACTCTCTCTCTCTCTCATGCCCAAAAACCCTCCCTCTCTCACGCCCTCAAAGCCTCTCTCTCTCTCTCCCTCTCTCTCACGTTCTCATACCCTGTGCCTCTCTCTCAAGCCCTCAAACCCTCTCTCCCTCGCTCTCAAGCCCTCAAACCCTCCCTCTCTCTTTCTCTCACCATTAAACCCTCTCCCTCTCTGACGCCCTCAAATCCTCTCTCTCTTTCTGACGCACTCAAACCCTCACTCTCTCACACGCCATCCGACCCTATCCCACTCTCTCACCCCCTGCAACTGTCTCTCTCAAGCCTTCAAACTCTCTATCACTCTTTCCCATGCCCACAAACCCTCACTCTCTAACATGCCCTGAAACCCTCTGTCTCTCACGCCCTCAAATCATCTCTCTCTCTCTCTCTCAGTCACTCGAACCCTGTGCCTCAAAACTTCTCTCTCACTCTCAAGCCCTCAAACCCTCTCTCTCTCTCTATCTCAGGCCCTGAAATGCTCTCTCTCTGTCTCGCAAGCAAATCCTCTCTCTCACACGCCCTCAAACCATCTCTCTCTCTCATTACCTTTTAATCTCCCGCTCACTCTCACGCCCTCGAACCCTCTCTCTCTGTCTCTCATGCTGTCAAACCCTTTCTCTCTCTCTCATGCCCACAAACCCTCCGTCTCTCACGCCTTCACACCCTCTCTCTCTTTCTCTCTCTCTATCTCTCACGCCCTCAAACCGTCCATATCTCTCTCTCTCTCTCTCATTCCTTCCATCACTCCATCTCTATCTCATGCCCTCGAACCCTCTCTCTCTCTCTCTCTCTCTCTCCCTCATGCCCACAAAGCCTCCCTCTCTCACGCCCTCAATCCATCTATATCTCTCCCTCTCAAGTCTTCCAACCATCTGACTCTCTCTCACGCCCACAAACCCTCCATCTCTCACGCCCTCAAACCCTATCTCTCTCTCTCTCTCGTTCTCATACCCTGTGCCTCTCTCTCAAACACTCAAACCCTCTCTCCAACTCTCTCAAGCCCTCAAGCCCTCACTCTCTCGCTCTCCCACCATTAAATCCTCTCTCTCTCTGACGCCCTCAAATCCTATCTCTCTCTCTGAGGCCCTCAAACTCTCTCTCTCTCTCTCTCTCTCGCCCTCAATCCATCTATATCTCTCTCTCTCTCAAGCCTTCCAACCATGTGCCTCTCTCTCAAGCCCTCAAACCCTCTCTACCGCTCTCTCAAGCCCCCAAACCCTCCCTCTCCCTCTCTCCCACCATTAAACCCTCTCTCTCTCTGACGCCCTGAAACCCTCACTCTCTCTCTCACGCCATCCAACCCTCACCCTCTCTCTCACACCCTGCAACTCTCTCTCTCTCTCAAGCCTTCAAACTCTCTATCACTCATTCCCATGCCCACAAACCCTCACTCTCTCACATGCCCTGAAACCCTCTCTCTGTCTCCCATGCCCTCAAATCCTCTCTTTCTCTCTCAGTCCCTTGAACCCTGTGCCTCTCTTTCCCTGTGCCTCAAAACTTCTCTCTCAATCTCAAGCCCTCAAACCCTCTCTCTCTCCTTCTCAGGCCCTGAAAGGCTCTCTCTCTCTCTGGCAATCAAATCCTCTCTCTCACACGCCCTCAAACCATCTCCCTCTCTCATGACCTTTAACCCTCCCGCTCACTCTCACGCCCTCAAACCCTCTCTCTCTGTTTCTCACGCTGTCAAACCCCCCTCAAAGAGGGGGGGCCCTATCTCTCTCTCGCTCTCTCTCTCTTTCTCATGTCCTCAAACCCTCTCTCTCATGCCCTCAAACCATCTCTCTCTCTAACGCCCTCAAAACCTCTCTATATCTCTCACACCCTCATCCTGTCTCCTTCTCTCTTACGACCTTAAATCCTCGCTCTCTCTCATGCCCTCAAACCGTCTATCTCTCCCTCTCTCTCTCATGCCCTCAAACACTCTCTCTCTATCTCACCCCCTTCAACTGTCCCTCTCTTTCAAGCCTTCAAACAATCTCTCTCTGTCACTCACCCTGAAAACATCTCTCTCACACCCTCAAACCCTCACTCTTTATATCTCACGCCCTCAATCCCTCTCTCTTTCTCTCACGCCCTGAAACACTCTCTCACACCCTCAAACCGTCCCTTTCTCACATTCTCAAACACTGCAACTCCCTCAAACCCACAAACCCTCTCTCCCCCTCTCTCACACCCTGAAATCCTCTCCCTCTCTCAATTCATATTACCCTTCCTCTCAGTCTCACACCCTCAAACCCTCTCTCTATCTCTCACACCCTCAAACCCTCCCTCTCTCATGCCCTCAAACCCTGTCCTACACCCTCAAGCTCTCTCTCACTCTCTCTGTCTCAGGTCCTCCAACCCTCTCCCTCTCTCTCTCAAGCCTTCAAAACCTGTATCTCTGTCTCGTGCCCTCAAACCTCTCTCTCTCAGGCCCTCTAACACTTTATCTCTCTCTCTCACGCCATCAAGCCTTTATTCTCACTCTCAGGCCCTCGAACCCTCTCTCTCTATCTCTCTCTCATGCCCTCAAGCCGTCAATATCTCTATCTCTCTCTCTCTCTCTCTCATGCCTCACATCATTCCATCTCTCTCTCATGCCCTCGAACCATCTCTCTCTCTCGCTCTCTTTCTCTCTCAAGCCTTCCAACCATCTGTCTCTCTCTCATGCCCTCAAGCCCACTCTCTCTCACATCCTGAAATCCGCTCTCTCTCTCTGTCACCATCAAATCCTCTCTCTCTGAGGCCCTCAAACCCTCTCCCTCTCTCTCTCTCATGCCCACAAACCCTCCCTCTCTCACGCCTTCACAACCTCTCTCTCTGTCTCTCTCACGCCCTCAAACCGTCTATATCTATCTCTCTCTCCCAAGCCTTCCATCACTCCATCTCTCTCTCATGCCCTTGAACCCTCCCTCTTTCTCTCTCTCTTTCTCTCTCAAGCCATCCAACCATCTGTCTCTCTCTCATGCCCTCAAATCCTCTCTGTCTCTATCACCCGCTCTAACTCTGTCCCTCTCTTTCAAGCCTTCAAACTCTCTCTCTCCCTCGCCCTAAAAACCTCTCCATCTCATGCTCTCAAACCCTCTATTTCTCTCATGCCCTCACTGCCTCTCTCTTTCTCTCATGCCCTCCAACACTATGCCTCTATCAAGCCCTCAAACGCGCAAACCCTCTCTCTCTCTCATGTCCTGAAATGCTCTCTCTCTCTCTCTCTGTCGCCATCAAATCCTCTCTCTCTCAGGCCCTCAAACCCTCTCTCTCTCTCTCTCTCTCTCTTTCATGCCCACAAACGCTCTCCCTCTCTCACGCCCACAAACCCTCCCTCTCTCACGCCTTCAAACCCTCTCACTCTCTCTCTCTCTCTCTCACGCCCTCAAACCGTCTATATATCTCTCTCTCTCTCATGCCTTCCATCACTTCATCTCTCTCTCATGCCCTCGAAACCTTTCTCTCTCTCTCTCTCTCTTTCTCTCTCAAGCCTTCCAACCATCTGTCTCTCTCTCAAGCCCTAAAACACTCCATCTCTCTCTCTTGCTCACCATTCAACCCCCTCTCTCTCAGAAGCCCTCAAATCCTCTCTCTCTCTGACGCCATCCAACCCTCTCCCGCTCTCTCACCCCCTGCAACTCTCTCTCTCTCTCAAGCCTTCAAACTCTCTATCACTCTTTCCCATGCCCACAAACCCTCACTCTCTCACATGCCCTGAAACTCTCTCTCTGTCTGTCACGCCCTCAAATCCTCTCTCTCTCTCTCAGTCCCTCGAACCCTGTGCCTCTCTCTCCCTGTGCCTCAAAACTTCTCTCACTCTCAAGCCCTCAAACCCTCTCTCTCACTTTCTCAGGCCCTGAAATGCTCTCGCTCTGATTCGCAATCATATCCTCTCTCTCACACACTCTCAAACCATCTCCCTCTCTCATGACCTTTTACCCACCGGCTTACTCTCACGCCCTCAAACCCTCTCTCTCTGTCTCTCATGCTGTCAAATCCTCTCTCCCTCTCTCTCACTCTCTCTCTCTCGCTCTCTCTTTCTAATGTCCTCAAATCCTCTCTCTCATGCACTCAAACTGTCTCTCTCTCTCTCCCACCCTCATACTGTCTCCTTCTCTCTTACGAACTTAAACCCTCGCTCTCTCTCATGCCCTCAAACCGTCTATATCTCCCTCTCTCTCTCATGCCCTCGAACACTCTCTCTCTCTCACCCCCTTCAACTGTCCCTCTCTTTCAAGCCTTCAAACAATCTCTCTCTGTCGCTCCCCTGAAAACATCTCTCTCACACCCTCAAACCCTCACTCTTTATTTCTCAGGCCCTCAATCCCTCTCTCTTTCTCTCACTCCCTGAAACGCTCTCTCACGCCCTCAAACCGCCCCTCTCTCACACTCTCAAACACTCCAACTCCCTCAAACCCACAAACCCCCTCTCTCCATCTCTCACACACTCAAATCCTCTCCCTCTCTCAATTCATCTTACTCTCCCTCTCACTCCCACACCCTCAAACCCTCTCTCTATCTCTCATACCCTCAAACCCTCCCTCTCTCATGCCCTCAAACCCTCTCCTACGCCCTCAAACTCTCTCTTACTCTGTCTCAGGTCCTGCAACCCTCTCCCTCTCCCTCTCAAGCCTTCAAAACCTGCATCTCTGCCTCTCGCCCTCAAACCTCTCTCTCTCATGCCCTCAATCACTTTATCTCTCTCTCTCTCTCACGCCATCAAGACTTTATTCTCACTCTCAGGCCCTCAACCCCTCTCTCTCTCTCTCTCTCTCTCTCACAACCTCAAACAATCTATATCTCTCACTCTCTCTCTCTCATGCCTTCCATCACTCCATCTCTCTCTCATGCCCTCGAACCCTGTCTCTCACTCTCTCTTGCTCTCTCAAGCCTTCCAACCATCTGTCTCCCTCTCATGCCCTCGAATCTTCTCTCTCTCTTTCACCCACTCTAATTCTGTCCCTCTCTTTCACGCCTTCAAATTCTATCTCTCTCCCTCACCCTAAAAACCTCTCCATCTCATGCTCTCAAACCCTTTATATCTATCATGCCCTCAATCCCTCTCTCTCTCACCTCCTGAAATGCTCTCTCTCTCTGTCACCATGAAATCCTCTCTCTCTCTCAGGCCCTCAAAACGTCTCTCTCTCTCTCTATCACGCCCACAAACCCTCCCTCTCTCAGGCCTTCAAACCCTCTCTCTCTCTCTCTCTCACACCCTCAAACCCTCTCTCTCTCACGTCCTGAAATGCTCACTCTCTCTCTCTCGCCATCAAATCCTCTCTCTCTCAGGCCCACAAACCCTCTCTCTCTCTCTCATGCCCACAAACCCTCCCTCTCTCACGCCCTCATACACTCACTCTCTCTCTCTCTCTCACGTTCTCATACCCTGTGCCTTTCTCTCAAGCCCTCAAACCCTCTCTCCCTCTCTCTCAAGCCCTCAAACCCTCTCTCCCTCTCTCTCAAGCCCTCAAACCCTCTCTCTCGCAC
This sequence comes from Cetorhinus maximus, assembly GCF_964194155.1. Classification (NCBI taxonomy): domain Eukaryota; kingdom Metazoa; phylum Chordata; class Chondrichthyes; order Lamniformes; family Cetorhinidae; genus Cetorhinus; species Cetorhinus maximus. Next base: position 43,938 of record NW_027597725.1, on the reverse strand, counting down.
TCTCTCACCATTAAACCCTCTCTTTCTCTGACGCCCTCAAATCCTCTCTCTCGCTCTCTGACGCCCTCAAACCCTCACTCTCTCTCATGCCATCCAACCCACTCCCTCTCTCTCACCCGCTGCAACTCTCTCTCTCTCTCAAGCCTTCAAACTCTCTATCACTCTTTCCCACGCCCACAAACCCTCACTCTGTCACATGCCTCTGTCTCTCACGCTCTCAAATCCTCTCTCTCTCTCTCAGTCCCTCGAACCCTGTGCCTCTCTCTCCATGTGCCTCAAAACTTCTCTCTCACTCTCAGGCCCTCAAACCGTCTCTCTCTCTTTCTCAGGCCCTGATATGCTCTCTCTCTGTCTCGCAATCAAATCCTCTCTCTCACACGCTCTCAAACCATCTCCCTCTCTCATGACCTTTTACCCTCCCGCTCACTCTCACACTCTCACGCCCTCAAAACCTCTCTCTCTGTCTCTCATGCTGTCAAACGCTCTCTCTCTCTCTCTCTTTCTCATGTCCCCAAACCCTCTCTCTCATGCTCTCAAAACAACTCTCTCTCTCTAACACCCTCAAAACCTCTGTATCTCTCTCACACCCTCATCCTGTCTCCTTCTCTCTTATGACCTAAAACCCTTGCTCTCTCTCATGCCCTCAAACCATCTATCTCTCCCTCTCTCTCTCATGCCCTGGAACACTATCTCTCTCTCTCTCACCCCCTTCAACTGTCCCTCTCTTTCAAGACTTCAAACAATCTCTCTCTGTCGCTCACCCTGAAAACATCTCTCTCTCACACCCTCAAACACTCACTCTTTATATCTCATGCCGTCAATGCCTCTCTCTTTCTCTCACGCCCTGAAACGCACTCTCACGCCCTCAAACCGTCACTCTTGCACGATCTCAAACACGCCAACTCCCTCAAAACCACAAACCCTCTCTCTCCCTCTCTAACACCCTCAAACCCTCTCTCTATCTCTCACACCCTCAAACTCTCCCTCTCTCACGCCCTAAAACCCTCTCCTACACCCTCAAACTCTCTCTCCCTCTCTGTCCCAGGTCCTCCAACCCTCTCCCTATCTCTCTCAAGCCTTCAAAACCTGTATCTCTGTCTCTTGCCCTCAAACCTCTTTCTCTCATGCCCTCAAACACTATATCTCTCTCTCTCAGGTCATTAAGCCTTTATTCTCACTCTCACGCCCACGAACCCTCTCTCTCTCTCTCTCTCTCTCTCTCTCTCTCTCTCTCTCTCTCTCATGCCCTCAAACCGTCTATATCTCTCTCTCTCTCATGCCTTCCATCACTCCATCTTTCTCTCATGCCCTCGAACCAACTCTCTCTCTCTCTCTCTTTCTCTCTCAAGCCTTCCACCCATCTGTCTCTCTCTCATGCCCTCAAATCCTCTCTCTCTCTCTCACCCGCTCTAACTCTGTCCCTCTCTTTCAAGCCTTAAAACTCTCTCTCTCTCCTTTGCCCTAAAAACCTCTCCCTCTCATGCTCTCAAACCCTCTATCTTTATCATGCCCTCAATCCCTCTCTCTTTCTCTCATGCCCTCCAACACTGTGCCTCTCTCTCTCAAGCCCTCACACCCTCAAACCCTCCCTCTCTCTCTCACCTCCTGAAATGCTCTCTCTCTCTCTGTCGCCATCAAATCCTCTCTCTCTCAGGCCCTCAAACCCTCTCTCTCTCTCTTTCTCTCTCTCTCTCTCTTTCACACCCACAAACGCTCTCCCTCTCTCACGCCCACAAACCCTCCCTCTCTCATGCCTTCAAACCCTCTCTCTCGCTCTCTCTTTCTCACGCCCTCAACCGTCTATCTCTCTCTCTCTCTCATGCCTTCCATCACTCCATCTCTCTCTCACGCCCTCAAACCGTCTATCTCTCTCTCTCTCACGCCCACAAATACTCCCTCTCTCACACCTTCATACCCTCTCTCTCTCGCTCACGCCCTTAAACCGTCTATATCTCTCTCTCTCTCATGCCTTCCATCACTCCATCTCTCTCTCATGCCCTCAAACCCTCTCTCTCTCTCTTTCTCAGGCCCTGAAATGCTCTCTCTCTGTCTCACAATCAAACCCTCTCTCTGACACGCCCTCAAACCATCTCCCTCTCTCATGACAATTTATCCTCCCGCTCACTCTCACGCCCTCAAAACCTCTCTCTCTGTCTCTCATGCTTACAAACCCTCTCGCTCCCTCTCTCACGCCCTCAAATCCTCTCCCACTCTCATTCCCTTTTACCCTCCCTCTCACTCTCACGCCCTCAAACCCTCTGTCTCCCTTTCACACCCTCAAACCCTGTCTCTCTCCCTCACGCTCTGAAACCCTCTCTCTCTCTCACCTCCTCAAACCCTCTCTCTCATGCCGTCAAACTCTCTCTCTCTCTCTCTCTCTCTCTCACTCACACTCTCACACCCTCAAACCCTCTCTCGCTCACTGATACTCTCAAACCCTCTCTCTCTCTCTCTCTCATATCCTCAAACCCTCTCAATCAAGCCCTCAAACCCTTTCTCTGTCTATCATGCCCTCCAACCTGTGCCTCTCTGTCTCAAGCCCTCAAACCCTCTCTCCTCTCTCTCAAGTCCTCAAACCCTCCCCCTCTTTCTCTCTCTCTCTCTCATCATTAAACCCTCTCGCTGACACCCTCAAACCCTCTCTCTCTCTCTGATGCCCTCAAACCTCACTCTCACGCTTTCCAACTCTCTCCTCTCTTTCGCACCCGCAAACTTGCCCTCTTTCTCAAGCCTTCAAACCCTCTATATCTCACTCTCACGTGAACAAATCCTCTCTGTCTCACGTGTCTTCAAACCCTCTCCCAAACTCTCACGCCCTCCAACCCTCCATCTCTCTCTTTCACAACCTCAAACCCTCTCTCTCTCTTATGTCCTCAAACTGTCTCTCTCTCTCAGGCTCTCAAACACTCTCTCTCCCTCAAATCCACAAACCCTCTCTCTCCCTCTTTCACGCTCTCAAGCCCTCTCTCTTTCTCTCACGCCCTCAAAACTTCTCCCTCTCTCATACGGCCATAAACTCTCGCTCTCTCTCTCTCTTTCTCTTGCCCTCTGTCCCTCTCTCTGTCAGGCCTTCAAAGACTCTGTTTACCTCTCACGCCGTCTGACCCTCTGCCTCTCTCTCATGACTTCAAACTGTATCTCTCATGCTCTCAAACACTCTCTCTATCGTACACCCATAAACCGTTTCTCTCACTCAATCATGCCCTCAATCCCTCTCTCTTTCGCTCACGCCCTTCAACCCTGTGCCTCTCTCTCTGAAGCCCTCAAACCCTCAAATCCTCTCTCTCTGACGTCCTGAAATGCTCTCTCTCTCTCTCTCTCGCCATCAAATCCTCCCTCTCTCAGTGCCTCGAACCCTGTGCCTCTCTCTCCCAGTGCCTGAAAACTTCTCTTACTCTCAAGCCCTCAAACCCTCTCTCTCTCTTTCTCAGGCCATTTAATGCTCACTCTCTCTGACTCGCAATCAAACCCTCTCTCACACGCCCTCAAACCATCTCCCTCTCTCATGACATTTTATACTCTCGCTCACTCTCACGCCCTCAAAACCTCTCCCTCTGTCTCTCACGCTGTCAAACCCTCTCTCTCTCTCTCTCTCTCTCTCTCTGTCTCTCTTTCTCACGTCCTCAAACCCTCTCTCTCAGTCCCTCAAAACATCTCTCTCTCTCTAATGCCCTCAAAACCTCTCTCTTTCTCTATCATGCCCTCACACCGTCTCTCTCTCAAACCTACAAACCCTCTCATTCCCTCTCACACGCCCTCAAATCCAGTCCCTCTCTCATGCCCTTTTACCCTCCCTCTCACTCTCACGCCCTCAAAACCCTCTCTCTCCCTTTCACGCCCTCAAACCCTGTCTCTTTCTCTCACGCTCTGAAACCCTCTCTCTCTCTCACCTCCTCAAACCCTCTCTCATGCCGTCAAACTCTCTCTCTCTCTCTCTCTCTCTCACTCACACTCTCACACCCTCAAACCCCTCTCTCGCTCACTGACACTCTCAAACCCTCTCTCTCTCATATCCTCAAACCCTCTCAATCAAGCCCTCAAACCCTTTCTCTGTCTGGAATGCACTCCAACCTGTGCCCCTCTCTCTCAAGCCCTCAAACCCTTTCTCCTCTCTCTCAAGTCCTCAAACCGTCCCACTCTTTCACTATCTCTCTCTCTCATCATTAAACCCTCTCGCTGACACCCTCAAACCCTCTCTCTCTCTCTGATGCCCTCAAACCTCTCTCTCACGCTTTCCAACCCTCTCCTCTCTTTCACACCCGCAAACTTTCTCTCTTTCTCAAGCCTTCAAACGTTCTATATCTCACCTTCACGTGAACAAATCCTCTCTCTCTCACGTGTCTTCAAACTCTCTCTCACACTCTCACGGCCTCCACCCCTCCGTCTCTCTCTTTCACAACCTCAAACCATCTCTCTTTCTCAGGCTCTCAAACACTCTCTCCCTCAAATCCACAAACCCTCTCTCTCCCTCTCTCACGCTCTCAAACCCTCTCTCTTTCTCTCACACCCTCAAAACGTCTCCCTCTCTCGTACGGCCTTAAACTCTCGCTCTCTCTCTTTCTCTTGCCCTCCATCCCTCTCTCTGTCATGCCTTCAAAGACTCTGTTTCCCTCTCACACCGTCCAACCCTCTGTCTCTCTCTCTCATGCTCCCAAACACTCTCTCTATCATACACCCATAAACTGTTTCTCTCACTCAATCATGCCCTCAATCCCTCTCTCTTTCTCTCACGCCCTTCAACCCTGTGCCTTTCTCTGAAGCCCTCAAATCCTCAAACCCTCTCTCTCTCACGTCCTGAAATGCTCTCTCTCTGTCTCTCTCGCCATCAAATCCTCTCTCTCTCAGGCCCTCAAAACCTCTCTCTCTCTCACGCCCACAAACCCTTCCTCTCTCACGCCTTTGAACACACTCTCTCTCTTTCACGTTCTCATACACTGTGCCTCCCTCTCAAGCCCTCAAACCCTCTCTCCCTCTCTCTCAAGCCCTCAAACCCTCCCTCTCTCTCTCTCACCACTGAACCCTCTCTCTCTGACGCCCTCAAATCCTCTCTCTCTCTCTCTAATGCCCTCAAGACCTCACTCTCTCTCTCACGCCATCCAACCCTCTCCCTCTCTCTCACCCCCTGCAACTCTTTCTCTCTCTCAAGCCTTCAAACTCTCTATCACTCTCTCCCAAGCCCACAAACCTTCACTCTCTCACATGCCTACACACAGTCACTCTCTCACATGCCCTGAAACCCTCTCTCTGTCTCTCACGCCCTCAAATCCTCTCTCTCTCAGTCCCTCGAACCCTGTGCCTCTCTCTCTCAGTGCCTGAAAACTTCTCTCACTCTCAAGACCTCAAACCCTCTCTCTCTCTCTTTCTCAGGCCCTTTAATGCTCACTCTCTCTGTCTCGCAATCAAATCCTCTCTCTCTCACGCCCTCAAACCAATTCCCTCTCTCTTGCCTTTTAACCCTCCCGCTCACTCTCACGCCCTCAAACACTCTCTGTCTCTCACGCTGTCAAACCCTCTCTCCCTCTCTCTCAAGACCTCAAACTCTCCCTCTCTATCTCTCTCACCATTAAACCCTCTCTCTCTGACGCCCTCAAACCTTCACTCTCTCTCTCACGCCATCCAACACTCTCCCTCTTTCAACCCCTGCAACTCTCTCTCTCTCTCTCTCAAGCCTTCAAACTCTCTATCACTCTCTCCCAAGCCCACAAACCCTCACTCTCTCACATGCCCTCAAATCCTTTCTCTCTCTCTCAGTCCCTCAAACACTGTGCCCCTCTCCCTGTGCCTCAAAACTTCACTCTCACTCTCAAGCCCTCAAATCCTCTCTCTCTCTTTCTCAGGCCCTGAAATGTTTTCTCTCTGTCTCACAATCAAATCCACTCTCTCTTACGCCCTTAAACCATCTCCCTCTCCCATGCCCTTTTATCCTCCCGCTCACTCTCACGACTACAAACCCTCTCTCCCTCTCATGCTGTCAAACCCTCTCTCCCTCTCTCGATTCCCTCAAACCCTCCCTCTCTCTCTCTCTCTCACCATTAAACCCTGTCTCTCTGACGCCCACAAATCTTCTCTCTCTCTCTGACACCCTCAAATCCTCACCTTCTCTTTCACCCGCTGCAACTCTCTCTCTGTCTCTCTCAAGCCTTCAAACTCTCTATTACTCTCTCCCACGCCCACAAACCCTCACTTTCTCACATGCCCTAAAACCCTCTCTCTGTCTCTCATGCCCTCAAATCCTCTCTCTCTTTCTCAGTCCCTCGAGCCCTATGCCTCTCTCTCCCTGTGCCTCAAAACTTCTCTCTCACTCTCAGGCCCTCAAACCATCTCTCTCTCTTTCTCAGGCCCTGATATCCTCTCTCTCTGTCTCGCAATCAAATCCTCTCTCTCACACGCTCTCAAACCCTCTCTCTCATGCTGTCAAACTCTCTCTCTCTCTCTCTCTCTCACTCACTCTCACACCCTCAAATCCTCTCTCTCTCACTAACACTCTCAAACCCTCTGTCTCTCACATATCCTCAAACCCTCTCTATCATGCCCTCAAACACTTCCTCTGTCTATCATGCCCTCCAACCTGTGCCTCTCTCTCTCAAGCCATCAAACCCTCCCCCTCTCTTTCTCTTTCTCTCTCTCTCATCATTAAACCCTATCGCTGACATCCTCAAACCCTCCCTCTCTGTTTGACGCATTCAAACCGTCTCCCTCTCTCTCACCCCCTGCAACTTTCTCTCTCTCTCAAGCCTTCAAACTCTCTATCACTCTCTCCCATGCCCACAAACCCTCACTCTCTCACATGCCCTGAAACCATCTCTCTGTCTCTCATGGCCTCAAATCCTCTCTCTCTCTCTCAGTCCCTCGAAACCTATGCCTCTCTCTCCCTGTGCCTCAAAACTTCTCTCTCACTCTCAAGGCCTCAAACCCTCTCCCTTTCTAAGGCCCTGAAATGCTCTCTCTCTGTCACGCAATCAAATCCTCTCTCTCACCTCCTCAAACCCCCTCTCTCATGCCGTCAAACACTCTCTCTCTCTGTCTCTCTCTCTCTCACTCACTCTCACACCCTCAAATCCTCTCTCTCTCACTGACACTCTCAAACCCTCTCTCTCTCTCATATCCTCAAACCGTCTCTACCACGCCCTCAAACCCTTTCTCTGTCTATCATGCCCTCCAACCTGTGCCTCTCTCTCTCAACCCCTCAAACACTCCCCCTCTCTTGCTCTCTCTCTCTCATCATTAAACCCTATCGCTGACATCCTGAACCCCTCCCTCTCTCTCTGACGCACTCAAACCCTCTCCCTCTCTCTCACCCCCTGCAACTTTCTCTCTCTCTCAAGCCTTCAAACTCTCTACCACTCTCTCCCACGCCCACAAACCCTCACTCTCTCACATGCCCTGAAACCATCTCTCTGCCTCTCATGCCCTCAAATCCTCTCTCTCTCAGTCCCTCGAACCCTATGCCTCTCTCTCCCTGTGCCTCAAAACTTCTCTCTCACTCTCAAGCCCTCAAACCCTCTCTCTCTCTTTCTCAGGCCCTGAAATGCTCCCTCTCTGTCACGGAATCAAATCCTCTCTCTCACCTCCTCAAACACTCTCTCTCAAGCCTTCAAACTCTCTATCACTCTCTCCCATGCCCACAAACCCTCACTTTCTCACATGCCCTGAAACAATCTCTCTGCCTCTCATGCCCTCAAATCCTCTCTCTCTCTCAGTCCCTCGAACCCTATGCCTCTCTCTCCCTGTGCCTCAAAACTTCTCTCTCACTCTCAAGCCCTCAAACCCTCTCTCTCTCTTTCTCAGGCCCTGAAATGCTCTCTCTCTGTCACACAATCAAATCCTCTCTCTCACCTCCTCAAACCCTCTCTCTCATGATGTCAAACTCTCTCTCTCTCTCACTCATTCTCAAACCCTCAAATCCTCTCTCTCACTTAAACTCTCAAACCCTCTGTCTCTCTCATATCCTCAAACCCTCGCTATCACGCCCTCAAACTCTTTCTCTGTCTATCATGCCCTCCAACCTGTGTCTCGCTCTCTCAAGCCCTCAAACCCTCCCCCTCTCTTTCTCTCTCTCTCTCATCATTAAACCCTATCGCTGACGCCCTCAAACCCTCTCCCTCTCTCTCACCCCCTGCAACTTTCTCTCTCTCTCAAGCCTTCAAGCTCTCTATCACTGTCTCCCACGCCCACAAACCCTCACTCTCTCACATGCCCTGAAACCCTCTCTCTGTCTCTCATGCCCTCATATCCTCTCTCTCTCTCTCTCATGCCATCTTACCCTCCCTCTCACTCTCACGCCCTCAAACCATCTCTCTCTCATTCACTCCCTCAAACCCTGTCTCTCTCTCTCATGCTCTGAAACCCCCCCTCTCTCTCTCTCTCTCACCACCTCAAACCCTCTCTCTCATGCTGTCAAACTCTCTCTCTCTCTCCCTCTCTCACTCTCACACCCTCAAACCATCTCTCTCACTGAAACTCTCAAACCCTCTCTCTCTCATATCCTCAAACCCTTTCTATCACGCCCTCAAACCCTTTCTCTGTCTATCATGCCCTCCAACCTGTGCCTCTCTCTCTCAAGCCCTCAAACCCTCTCTCCTCTCTCAAGTCCTCAAACCCTCCCACTCATTCTCTATCTCTCTCTCTCATATTTAAACCCTCTCGCTGACACACTCAAACCCTCTCTCTCTCTCTGATGCCCTCAAACCTCACTCTCAAGTTTTCCAACCCTCTCCCTCTCTTTCACACACTCAAACTTTCTCTCTTTCTCAAGCCTTCAATCCCTCTATCTCTCTCTCTCTCTCTTACGTGAACAAATCCTCTCTCTCTCACGTGTCATCAAACCCTCTCTCTCACTCTCACGCCCTCCAACCCTCCATCTCTCTCTTTCACAACCTCAAACCCTCTCTCTCTCTCATGTCCTCAAACCATCTCTCTCTCTCAGGCTCTCAAACACTCTCTCTCCCTCAAATCCAGAAATCCTCTCTCTCTCTCACACCCTCAAACCCTCTCTCTCTCTCATGGCCTCAAACCGTCTCTCTCTCTCTCTCTCTCTCTCCCTCTCACATCCGCAAACCCTCTATCTCATGCATTCAAACCATCTCTCTCTCAAACCCACGAACCCACTCGCTCCCTCACTCACGCTCTCAAATTCTCCCCCTCTCTCATGCCCTTTTACCCTCCCTCTCACTCTCACGCCCTCAAAACCTCTCTCTCTCTTTTATGCCCTCAAACCCTGTCTCTCTCTCTCTCACGCTCCGAAACCCTCTCTCTCTCACCTCCTCAACCATCTCTTTCATGCCGTCAAACTCTCTCTCTCTCTCACTCTTACACCTCAAACCCTCTCTCTCTCTCTCATATACTCAAACACTCTCTATCATGCCCTCAAAACCTTTCTATCTCTATCATGCCCTCCAACCTGTGCCTCTCTCTCTCAAGCCCTCAAACACTCCCCATCTTTCTCTCTCTCATCATTAAATCTATCGCTGAAACCCTCAAACCCTCTCTCTCTCTGATGCCCTCAAACCTCTCTCTCATGCTTTCCAACCCTCTACCTCTCTTTCACACCCTCAAACTTTCTCTCTCTCTCAAGCCTTCAAACCCTCTATCTCTCTCTCTCACGTGAACAAATCCCCTCTCTCTCATGTGCCTTCAAACCCTCTCTCAAACTCTCACGCCCTCCAACCCTCCGTCTCTCTCTTTCACACCCTCAAACCCTCTCGCTCTCTCTCTCTCTCTCTCTCTCTCTTGCCCTCAATCCATCTCTCTCTCACCAACACCCTCAAACCCTCTCTCTCTCTCAGGCTCTCAAACACTCTCTCTCTCCCTCAAACCCACAAACCCTCTCTCTCCCTCTCTCATGCTCTCAAATCCTCTCCCTCTCTCATGCCATCTTACCATCCCTCTTACTTCCACCCCCTCAAACCCTCTCTCTTTCTCTCACGCCCTCAAAACATCTCCCTCTCTCTTACGGCCTTAAACCCTCGATCTCTCTCTCTCTTTCTCTTGCCCTCCATCCCTCTCTCTGTCACGCCTTCAAAGACTCTCTCTCCCTCTCACGCCGTCCGACCCTCTGTTTTCTCTCTCATGACTTCAAACTGTATCTCTCTCATGCTCTCAAACACTATCTCTATCGCACATCTAAAAACCATTTCTCTCCCTCAATCATGCCCTCAATGCCTCCCTCTTTCTCTCACGCCCTTCAACCCTGTGCTTCTCTCTCTCAACCCCTCAAACCCTCAAACCCTCTCTCATGTCCTGAAATGCTCTCTCTCTCTCGCCATCAAATCCTCTCTCTCTCAGGCCCTCAAACCCTCTCTCTTTCTTTCTCTCTCTCACGCTCACAAACCCTCCCTCTCTCATGTCCTCAAACCCTCTGTCTCTCTCTCATGCCCTCAAACCCTCTCTCTCTCTCTCTCTCCAGCCCTCATAACCTTTCTCCCTCTCATGCAGTCAAACACTCTGTCTCCTCTCTCATGCCCTCAAACCCTCTCTCTCCTCTCTCACACCCTCAAACCCTCTCACAATCTCACACCCTCAAACCCTCTCACAATTTCATGCCCTCAAACCCTCTCTCCCTCTTGCACTCTCAAACCCTCCCTATCTCACGCCCTTAAACCACCCCCTCTCTCTCTCAACCCTTGATACCCTCTCCCTCTATCTCGCCATCAACACCTCTCTCTCTCATGCCCTCAATCCCTCTGTCTCTCTCTCGTGCCCTCAAACCCTTTTTCTCTCATTTATGCCCTCAAAACCTTTCTCTGTCTCATGCCCTCAAAGCCCCTCTCTCCCTCACACCCTCAAAACCGTTCTGTCTCTCATGCCCTCACAAACTCTTCTTCACACCCTCAAAACCTCTCTCTCTGTCACACCCTCTATCCGACACTCGCTCTCTCTCTCACCCTCCAACCCCCTCTCTCTCATCCTCAAACACGCGCTCTCTCAAGCCTTCAAACCCTTTCCCTCCCTCTCGCCATCAAAACCCCTCTATCTTCTCACGCGCTCAAACCGTCTCACTCTCTCACACCCTCAAACCCTATCTCTCTCATGTCCTGATACCCACTCTCTCACTCTCATGCCCGCACACTCTCTATCTCATGCACTCAGACCCTCACTTTCTCACGTCCTCAAACCCTCTCTCTCTCTCACACACCCTCTTACCCTCTCACTCTCTTCCTCTCATGCCCTCAAAACTTCTCTCTCACTCTCACGCACTCAAACACTCTCACTATCTGATGCCCTCAAAATGACTCTCTCTCAGGCACCCTCACACCCTCCCTCCCTCACGCCTCAAACCCTCTCTCTCCCCCTTATGCCCTCAAGCCCTCTCTCTCTCTCATGTCCTGAAACCTTCTCTCTCTCTCTCTCATGCCCTCAAGCCTTCACTTGCTCTCTCTCACACCCTCCAGCCCTCTGTCTCTCTCTCAAGCCCCAAAACCCTCTCTCTCTCCCTCACGCCCTCAAGCCCTCTCTCTTCTTGTGCAATAAAAACCTCTCTCTCTATCACTCATGCCCACAAAACCTTTTTTGCTCTATCTCTCTCTCATACCCTCCAACCTTCTCTCTCTCTCACACCTCAAATCCTCTCTCTATCTCAAGCCTTCAAACCCTCTCTCTCTACCTCAGGCCTTCAAACCCTCTCACTCTCCCTCACCCTCAAACGCTCCCTCTCTAATGCCCTGAAACCCTTTCTCTCTCTCACTCCCTCAAAACTCCTCTCATTCTCACGCCCTCAAACTCTCTCTTTCTCTCACACACTCAGGACCTCTCTCTCTCACACACCCTCTTTCTCTCTCGCGCACTCTCTCAAACCCTCTCTCTGTCTCTCGTATGCCATCAAACCATCTCCATGATTCGCATGCCCTCAAACCCAATCTCTTTCATGCCCTCAAACGCTCTCTCTCTCACCCTCAAACCCCGTCTCTCCCTCTCGCGCCCTCCAACACTCTCTCACACCCTTACACACTCAAACCTCTCTTTCACACACCCCAATGACCTCTCTCCCTTTCACGGCCTCCACCCACTCACTCTCTCACACCCTCAAATGCTTCCTCTCTCACTCCCTGGAAACCTCCCTCTCTTTCTCTCTCTCATGCCCCCAAACCCTCTCTCTCTCTCCCTCAAATCACTCTCTCTCTGTTGTAAGCCCTTGAACACTCTCTCCTTTCTCTCATCCTCAAACCCACCTCTCTCATGCCCTCAAACTTTCTCTCTCTTCTGCTCTCAAACCTTCTCTCTCTCTCTCACGCACTCAAAACCTCTCTCTCTCGTGCTTCCTCAAACCCTCCCATTCACATGCCCTCAAACCTTCTCTCTCTCTCACATGCCTCAAATATACTCTCCCTCATGCCCTCAAGCCCTAACTCGCTCTTCCCTTTCATGCCCACCAACCCTCTCTCTCTCGCTCTCTATCTCAAACACCCCGTCTCTCTCTTATGCCCTGAAGCCTTTCTCTTTCTCTAATGCCAGCAAACCCTCTCCCTCTCTCACTCTCTCTCTCCCTCACACCCTCCCTCTCCCTCTTTCTCAATGCTCCCTCTTACTCACATGCCCTCAAGCCTTCTCTCTTTCTCTAATACCCTCAAACCATCTCCCACTCTCATGCCCTCCAACCCGCTGTCTCTCTTTCATGCCTCTCTCTCTGTCTCTCACACCCTCAAACCTCCCTCCCTCATGCCCTCAAAACTGTCTCTTTCTCTCACGCCCTCAAGCCCTCTCACTTCTCGGGCCCTAAAGATCTCTCTCTCTATCACTCACGCCCAGAAGACCTTTCTTCAAAACCATCAAAACCTCTCTGTCTATCTCAGGCCCTCAAACCCTTTCATTCTCCCTCACCCTCAAAAGCTCCCTCTCTGACACCCTGAAAGCCTCTCTCTCTCTCTCACGCCCTCAAAACCTCTCTGTCTCTCCCACACTCAGACCATCTCCCTCTCTCTCTCTCTATCTCCCACACCCTCAAACCTTCTCGCTGTCTCGCGCATGCCCTCAAACCCTCTCTCCCTCATGCCCTCAAAAGCTCTTACTCCTGCCCTCAAACCCCCTCTCTCCCTTTAGCACCCTGCAACACTCTCTCTCTCCCTAACACCCTCAAACCCTCCCTCTCTCATGCTCTCGAACACTCTCTCTCCCTCAAACCCATGAATCCTCTCTCTCCCTCTCACACACACAAATTCTCTCCCTCTCTCAATTCATCTTACCCTCCCTCTCACTCTCACACCCTCAAACCCTCTCTACATCGTTCACGCCCTCAAAACCTCCCTCTCTCACGCCTTCACACCCTCTCCTATGCCCTCATACTCTCTCTCTCTCTCTATCTCTGTCTCAGGTCCTCCAACCCTCTCCCTCTCTCTCAAGCCTTCAAAATATCTATCTCTGTCTCTCACCCTCAAGCCTCTCTCTCTCAAGCCCAAAAATACTTTATCTCTCTCTCTAATGCCATCAAACCTCTGCTCTCACTCTCAGGCCCTCAGCCCCTATCTTTCTCTCTCTCTCTCATGCCCTTAAACCGTCTATCTCTCTCTCTCTCTCTCTCATGCCTTCCATCACTCTCTCTCTCATGGTCTTAAAACCTCTCTCTCTCTCAGGCCCTCAAACCCTCTCTCTCAGGCCCTCAAATTCTCTCTTTATACCTCATTCCCTCAAAGCCACAATCTTTCTCACATGTGTTCTCCAACCCTGTGACTCTCTCTCTCAAGCCCTCAAACCCTCTCTCCCCCTCTCTCAAGCCCTCAAACCCTCCCTTTGTCTCTCAGTCGCCATTAAACCCTCTCTCTGACACCCTGAAATCCTCTGTCTCTCTCTCTCTGACGCCCTCAAACCCTCACCCTCTCTCTCATGCCCTCCAACCCACTCTCTCCCTTTCACGCCCTCAAACCCTCTCTCTCTCTCCTTCACTCACTCAAACCATCTCTCACTCTCTCTCATGCCCCCAATCCCTCTCACTGTCTCTCACATCCTCAGAATTCTCTCTCGCTATCTCTCTTGCACTCATATACTCACTCTCTCTCACGTTCCCAAACCCTCTCTCTCTCACACACCCTCAAACCCTCTCTCTCACTCTCTCAGGTCCTCCAACCCTCTCCATCTCTCTCATGCCCTGAAACTCTCCCTATCAAGCCTTCAAACCCTTTGTATCTCTCTCTCGCCCTTTAAACCTCTCTCTCTCTCATACCCACAAAACCTCTCTCTCTCTCACACCCTCAAACCATCTGTCTCTCTCTCACGCCCTCAAGCCATCTGTCACTTTCTCACGCCCTCATACCCTCTCTGAGTCCCTCAAAACCTCTCTCTCTCTCTCTGAGGTCCCCCAACCCTCTCCCTCTCTCTCATGCCCTGAAACCCTCCTTCTCTCTCTCATGCCCTCAAAACCTCTCTATCCCTCACACCCACAAAACCTCTCGCTCTTTCTCTCATGCCCTCAAATCCCCTTTCTCTCTCTTGTGCCCTCGAACGCACTCTCTCTCTCTTCTGCCCTCAAACCCTATCATTCTCACAACCTAATATCCTCTCTCTCTCTCGCACGTTCTCCAACCCTCTCTCTCTCTCTCATGCCTTAAACTCTATCTCTCTCTCTGGCCCTCAAACCCTCTCAATCTCTCACACTCTCAAACACTCCCTCTCTTACGCCCTGAAATCCTCTCTCTCTCTCTTTCACGCCCTCAAACCATCTCTCCCTCATGCCCTCAAACCATCTTTCACTCTCTCTCATGCCCCCAATCCCTCTCTCTGTCTCTCACATCCTCTGAATTCTCTCCCTCTATCACTTTTGCACTCATACACTCTCTCACGTCCCCAACCTCTCTCTCTCTCTCTCTCACGCCCTCTAACACTCTCTCTTTCTTTCACACCCTCAAACCGTCTCTCTCTCTCTCATGCCCTCAAACACTCTGTCTTTCTCTCACACCCTCATACTCTCTCTCACACGCCTCAAACACACTCTCTCTCACGCCCACAAACCCTCTCTCACTCTCATGCCCTCAAAACCATTCTCTCTCTCAGGCCCTCAAACCCTCTCTCTCAGGCCCTCAAACCCTCTCTTTACCCCCCACTCCCTCAAAGCCCCCCTCTCCCTCTCACATGTTCTCCAACCCTGTGACTCTCTCTGAAGCACTCTAACCCTCCCTTTATCTCTACTCGCCATTAAACCCTCTCTCTCTGACACCCTGAAATCCTCTCTCTCTCTCTCTGATGCTCTCAAACCCTCATTCTCTCTCTCATGCTCTACAACCCACTCTCTCTCTTTCACGCCCTCAAACCCTCATTTCTCTCTTTCACACCCTCAAACCATCTCTCACTCTCTCTCATGCCCCCAACCTCTCTCTCTGTCTCTCACTTCCTCAGGATTCTCTCTCTCTATCTCTCTTGCGCTCATGCTCTCTCTCTCTCACGTTCCCAAACCCTCTCTCCCTCTCACACACCCTCAAACCCTCTCTCTCCCTCTCTCAGGTCTGCCAACCCTCTCCATCTCTCTCTCTCTCTCACGCCCTGAAACTCTCTCTCTCAAGCCTTCAAACCCTCTGTATCTCTCTCTCGCCCTCAAAACCTTTCTCTCTCTCATAACAACAAAGTCTCTCTCTCTCATATCCACAAACCCTCTCTCTCTCACACCCTCAAACCATCCGTCTCACTCTCTCTCTCACATCCTCAAAACCTCTCTCTCTATTTAATGGCCTCATACCCTCTCTCTGTCTCTGACACCCTCAAATCCTCTCTCTCATATACCCTTGAACCGTGCACCCCTCTCCTGCCCTCAAAACATCTCTCTATCTCAAGCCCTCAGACCATCTATCTCTCCCACAACTTCAAACCTTCTTTCCCTCTCTCTCATGGCCTCTAACCCTCTCTCTCTCATACCCTCAAAACCTCTCTCTCCCTCACACCCACAAAGGCTCTCTCTCTTTCTCTCACGCCATCATATGCCCTTTCTCTCTCTTGTGCCCTCCAATGCACGCATTCTCTTCCGCCCTCAAACCCTTTCATTCTCACACCCTAATATCCTCTCTCTCGCATGTTCTACTTCCCTCGGTCTCTCTCTCTCATGCCTTTAACTCTCTCTCTCTCTCTCAGGCCCTCAAACCCTCTCAATCTCCCACACTCTCAAACGCTCCCTCTCTCATGCCCTGAAGCCCTCTCTCTCTCTCTCTCTCTCTCACACCCTCAAACTCCCTCTCTCTGTAACGCCCTCAAACCCTCACGCACTCAGTCGCTATCTCACACTCTCCAACACTCTCTCTCTCTCATGTTCTCCAACCCTCTCTCTCTCTTACACGCCCTCAAACCCACTCTCTCTCACACCCTCAAACACTCTCTCCACTCAGGCGCTCAAACCATCTCTCTCTCTCATGCACTCAAACACTGTCTTTCTCTCATGTCCTCATACTCTCTCTGTCTCGCTCACATGCACTCAAACCCCATCACTATGTCACGCCCTTCAAAACCTCTCTCTCTCTCTCACATCCACAAACCCTCCCTCTCTCATGCCCTCGAACCCTGTGACTCTCTCTCTCTCTCTCTCACACGCCTCAAAAACACTCTCTCTCATGCCCACAAACCCCCTCACTCTCATGCCCTCAAATCCTCTCTCTCTCACTCCTTCAAACACCCCCTCTCTCTCACACGTGTGCTCCAATCCTGTGACTCTCTCTCTCTCAAGCCCTCAAACCCTCCCTTTATCTCTCGCTCGCCATTAAACCCTCTCTCTCTGACACCCTCAAATCCTCTCTCTCTCTTTGACGGCCTCAAACCCTCACACTCTTTCTCACGCTCTCCAACACACTCTCTCACTTTCACGCCCTCAAATTGCCTCTCTCTCTCTTTCATGCCCTCAAACCTTCTCTCACTCTCTCTAATGCCCCCAATCTCTCTCTCTGTCTCTCACATCCTCAGAATTCTCTCTCTCTATCTCCCTTGCACTCATACCCTCTCTCTCTCACGTTCCCAAACCCTCTCTCTCTTTTAGAACCTCAAACCCTTTCTCTCACTCTCTCATGTCCTCCAACCCTCTCCATCTCTCTCTCACGCCCTAAAACTCTCTCCCTCAAGCATTCAAACCCTCTGTATCTCTCTCTCACCCTCAAAACCTCAATCTCTCACGCCCTCAAACCCCCTCGCTCTCTCACACCCTCAAACCCCCTCTCTCTCTCAAACCCTCAAACCCTCTGTCTCTCTCTCTCACCCTCAAACCCTCTGTCTCTCTCTGTCACACCCTCAAAACCTCTCTTTCTATCTCACGGTCTCAAACCCTCTCTCTGTCTCTCACGCCCTCAAATCCTTTCTCTCATATACCCTCGAAACCTGTGCCCCTGTCCTGCCCTCAAACCTTCTTTCTCTCTCTCTCAAGCCCTCAAAACCTCTGTTTCTTTCTCACACCCTCAAACCCTCTCTGAGGCCCTCAAAACCTCTCTCTCTCTCTCTCTCTCTCTCTCTCTTAAGCCTTCAAAACCTCTATCTCTCTCTCTCATGCCATCAAGCATTTGCTCTCACTCTCACACGCTCAAACCATCTCTCTCCCTCTCATGCCTTCAATCACTCTCCTCTATCTCTCATGCCCTTGAACCCTGTCTCTCTCGCTCTCCCTCTCAAGCCTTCCGACCATCTGTCTCTCTCTCATGCCCTCAAACCATCTATCTCTCTCACATGCTCAAACCCTCCCTCTCTATTCTCTCAAACCCTCTATCTCTCTGATGCCCTCTCTCTCTCTCACGCCCTCAAACCGTCTCTCTCTCTCTTAGGCCCAATCCCCCAATACCCCACTCTTGCTTTCACGACCTGAAAACCTCTCTCTCTTTCTCTCTCTCTCACGCCCTCAAACCATCTCACTCTCTCTAACATCCTCAAAACCTCTCTCTCTCGCATGCCTTCAAATCTTCTCTCTCTCACGCCCTCGAACCCTGTGCCCCTCTCTCTCTCACCATCAAATCTTCTCTCTCTCATGCCCTCTTATCCTTCCTTTCACTCTCACCCTCAAACCCTCTCTCTCTCACACATGCCCTGAAACCCGGTCTCTCTCTCTCTCAAGCCTTCAAAGCCTCTATCTCTCTCTCTCATGCCCTCAAATCCTCTCTCT
This sequence comes from Cetorhinus maximus, assembly GCF_964194155.1. Taxonomy (NCBI): domain Eukaryota; kingdom Metazoa; phylum Chordata; class Chondrichthyes; order Lamniformes; family Cetorhinidae; genus Cetorhinus; species Cetorhinus maximus. The sequence continues at coordinate 25,892 of NW_027597725.1, read as the reverse complement.
CTCTCATACCCACAAAACCTCTCTCTCTCACGCCCTCAAACCCTCTGTCTCTCTTTCTCACACCCTCAAACCCTCTGTCTCTCTCTCTCACACCCTCAAAACCTCTCTCTCTATCTCACAGCCTCAAACCCTCTCTCTGTTTCTCACGCCATCAAATAATTTCTCATATGCCATCGAAACCTGTGCCCCTCTCATGCCCTCAAACCTTCTTTCTCTCTCTCTCTCTCAAGCCCTCAAACAATCTCTCTTTCTCACACCCTCAAATCCTCTCTGAGGCCCTCAAAACCTCTCTCTCTCACATGCCCTCAAACCCTCCATCCCTCACACCCTCAAACCCTCTCTCTCTCTCACGCCCAAATCCCCCACTCCCGCTTTCACGACCTGAAGCCCTCTCTCACATGCCCACAAACACTCTCTCGCTTTCCGTCTCTCTCGCGCACTCAAACCATCTCACTCTCTCTAACACCCTCAAAACCTCTCTCTCTCTCGCATGCCTTCAAATCCTCTCTCTCTCACACCATCGAGCCCTGTGCCCCTCTCTCTCTCACCATCAAATCTTCTCTCTCTCATGCCCTCTTACCCTCCCTTTCAGTCTCACGCCCTCAAACCCTCTGGCTCTCTCTTACGCTCCCAAACCCTCTCCCTCTCTCTCTTTCTCTCTCTCACGCCGGCATATCCTCCCTCCCTCACGCTCTCAAACCCTCTCTCTCTCTCACATGCCGGCATATCTTCCCCCCCTCACGCTTTCATAACCTCTCTCTCTCTCACACGCCGGCATACTTTCCCTCCCTCACGCCCTCAAACACTCTCTCTCTTTTTCACACCCTCAAACCATCTCTGAGGCCCTCAAAACCTCTCTCTCTCTCATGCCCTCAAACCCTGTGCCCCTCTCTCTCTCACCATCAAATCTCTCTCTCATGCCCTCTTACAATCCCTTTCACTCTCATCCTCAAACTTACTCTCTCTCTCACATGCCCTGAAACCACCTCTCTCTCTCAAGCTTTCAAAACCTCCATCTCTCTCTCTCATGCCCTCAAACCCTCTCTCTCTCATACCAACAAAACCTCTCTTTCTCTCACGCCCTCAAACCCTGTCTCTCTCCCTCACACCCTCAAACCCTATCTCTCTCTCACACCCTCAAACCCTCTGTCTCTCACACTCACACCCTCAAAACCTCTCTATCTCACAGCCTCAAACCCTCTCCATCTGTTTCTCATGCCCTCAGATATTTTCTCATATACCATCGAAACCTGTGCCCCTCTCTTGCCCTCAAACCTTCTGTCTCTCTCTCTCTCTCTCAAGCCCTCAAACCGTCTCTCTGTTTCTCACACCCTCAAACCCTCTCTGAGGCCCTCAAAACCTCTCTCTCTCTCTCGTGCCCTCAAACCCTCTCTCTCTCTCACACGCCTGCAAATCCTCCATCCCTCACACCCTCAAACCCTCTCTCTCACGCTCAAATCCCCCACTCTCGATTTCACGACCCTCTCTCACATGTCCACAAACGCTCTCTCTCTTTCTCTCTCATGCACTCAAACCATCTCACTCTCTCTAACACCCTCAAAACCTCTCTCTCTCGCATGCCCTCAAATCCTCTCTCTCTCACGCCATCGAGCCCTGTATCCCTCTCTCTCTCACCATCAAATCTTCTCTCTCTCATTCCCTCTTACCCTCCCATTCAGTCTCACGCCCTCAAACCCTCTGTCTCTCTCTCACGGTCCCAAACCCTCTCCCTCTCTCTCTCACGCCGGCATACCTTCCCCCCCTCACAGTCTCAAAACCTCTCTCTCTCTCACACACTGACATACCTTCCCTCCCTCACGCCCTCAAACACTCTCTCTCTTTTTCACACCTTCAAACCATCTCTGAGGCCCTCAAAACCTCACTCTCTCTCATGCCCTCAAACTCGCTCTCTCTCTCTCACACGCCCTCAAAGCTTCTCCGTCTCTCTCTCTCTCACACGCCCTCAAACCCTCCATCCCTCACACCCTCAAACCCTCTCTCTCTCTCACGCCCAAATCCCCCACTCCCGCTTTCACGACCTGAAGCCCTCTCTCACATGCCCACAAACGCTCTCTCTCTTTCTGTCTCTCTCATGCACTCAAACCATCTCACTCTCTCTAACACCCTCAAAACCTCTCTCTCTCGCATGCCTTCAAATCCTCTCTCTCTCTCATGCCATCGAGCCCTGTGCCCCTCTCTCTCTCACCATCAAATCTTCTCTCTCTCATGCCCTCTTACCCTCCCTTAGAGTCTCATGCCATCAAACGCTCTGTCTCTCTCTCACGCTCCCAAACCCTCTCCCTCTCTCTCTCTCCCACCAGCATATCTTCCCTCCCTCACACTCTCAAACCCTCTCTCTCTCTCGCTCTCTCTGTCTCACGCCGACATACCTTCCCCCCCTCACGCTCTCATAACCTCTCCCTCTCTCACACGCCGGCATACCTTCCCTCCCTCACGCCTTCAAACACTCTCTCTCTTTTTCACACCCTCAAACCATCTCTGAGGCCCTCAAAACCTTTCTCTCTCTCATGCTCTCAAACCCTGTGCCCCTCTCTCTCACCATCAAATCTTCTCTCTCATGCCCTCTTACAATCCCTTTCACTCTCACCCTCAAACCCACTCTCTCTCTCTCACACGCCCTGAAACCACCTCTCTCTCAAGCTTTCAAAACCTCGATCTCTCTCTCTCTCATGCCCTCAAACCCTCTCTCTCTCTCTCATACCAACAAAACCTCTCTTTCTCTCATGCCCTCAAACCCTGTCTCTCTCCCTCACGCCCTCAAACCCTATCTCTCTCTCACGCCCTCAAACCCTCTGTCTCTCACACTCACACCCTCAAAACCTCTCTATCTCACAGCCTCAAACCCTCTCCATCTGTTTCTCACGCCCTCAAATATTTTCTCATATACCATCAAAACCTGTGCCCCTCTCTTGCCCTCAAACCTTCTTTCTCTCTCTCTCTCTCTCAAGCCCTCAAACCCTCTCTCTGTTTCTCACACCCTCAAACCCTCTCTGAGGCCCTCAAAACCTCTCTCTCTCTCGTGCCCTCAAACCCTCTCTCTCTCTCTCACACACGCTCAAACCCTCCATCCCTCACACCCTCAAACCCTCTCTCTCTCTCACGCTCAAATCCCCCACTCTCACTTTCATGACCTGAAGCCCTCTCTCATATGTCCACAAACGCTCTCTCATTCTCTCTCATGCACTCAAACCATCTCACTCTCTCTAACACCCTCAAAATCTCTCTTTCTCACATGCCTTCAAATCCTCTCTCTCTCATGCCATCGAGCCCTGTGCCCCTCTCTCTCTCACCATCAAATCTTCCCTCTCTCACATGCCCTCTTACCCTCCCTTTCAATCTCCCGCCCTCAAGTCCTCTCTCTCTCTATCTCTCACGCTGGCATATCCTCCCTACCTCACGCTCTCAAACCCTCTCACTGTCTCTCACGCTCTCAAACCCCTCTCTCATACCCTCAAACCCTCTCTCTCTCTCTCATGTCCTTCTCGATCATACCTTCAAACCCCTCTCTGTCTATCACGCCCTCCAACTCTGTGCCTCTCTCTCTCTAGCCGTCAAACCCTCTCTCTCAAGCCCTCAAACCCTCTCTCTCTCTCTCTCTGGCCCAATTCCCCCACTCTCGCTTTCACGACCTGAAGCCCTCTCTCACATGCCCACAAACCCTCTCTCTCTTTCTCTCTCAAGCCCTCAAAATATCTCACTCTCTCTAACACCCTCAAAACCTCTCTCTCTCGCATGCCTTCAAATCCTCTCTCTCTCATGTCCTTCTCGATCATACCTTCAAACCCCTCTCTGTCTATCACGCCCTCCAACTCTGTGCCTCTCTCTCTCTAGCCCTCAAACCCTCTCTCCCTCTCTCTCAAGCCCTCAAACCCTCTCTCTCTCTCTCTGGCCCAATCCCCCACTCTCGCTTTCATGACCTGAAGCCCTCTCTCACATGCCCACAAACCCTCTCTCTCTTTCTCTCTCACGCCCTCAAAACCTCTCTCTCTCGCATGCCTTCAAATCCTCTCTTTCTCACGCCCTCGAACACTGTGGCCCTCTCTCTCTCACCATTAAAGCTTCTCTCTCTCATGCCCTCTTACCCTCCCTTTCACTCTCACCCTCAAACCCACTCTCTCTCTCATGCCCTGAAACCACCTCTCTCTCTCTCTCAAGCCTTCAAAACCTCTATCTCTCTCTCTCATGCCCTCAAACCCTCTCTCTCTCTCTCATACCAACAAAACCTCTCTTTCTTTCTCATGCCCTGAAACCGTGTCTCTCTCTCTCACGCCCTCAAACCCTCTGTCTCTCTGTCTCACACCCTCAAAACCTCTCTCACTATCCCACAGCCTCAAACCCTCTCTCTGTTTCTCACGCCCTCAAATACTTTCTCATATGCCATCGAAACCTGTGCCCCTCTCCTGCCCTCAAACGTTCATTCTCTCACAGCCTCAAACCCTCTCTGAGGCCCTCAAAACCCCTCTCTCTCATGCCCTCAAATCCTCTCTCTCTCTCACATGACCTCAAACCCTCTCTCTCTCACACGCCCTCAAACCCGCCATCCCTTACACCCTCAAACCCTCTCTCTCTCTCTCACGCTCAAATCCCCCACTCTCGCTTTCACGACCTGAACCCTCTCTCACATGCCCACAAACGCTCTCTCTCTTCTGTCTCTCTCACGCACTCAAACCATCTCACTCTCTCTAACACCCTCAAAATCTCTCTCTCTCACATGCCTTCAAATCCTGTCTCTCACGCCATCGAACCCTGTGCCCCTCTCTCTCACCGTCAAATCTTCTCTCTCTCATGCCCTCTTAACCTCCCTTTCTGTCTCATGCCCTCAAACCCTCTGTCTCTCTCACACTCCCAAACCCTCTCCCTCTCTCTCTCTCGCCGGCATATCCTCCCTCCCTCACGTTCTCAAACCCTCTCTCTCTCTCTCACGCCAGCATACCTTCCCTCCCTCACGGTTTCAAACCCTCTCTCTCTCACATCCTCAAACCTTCTCTCTCTCTCATGCCCTCGAACTCTCTCTCTCTCTCTCACACGCCCAAACCCCCCTCTTTAGCTTTCATGCACTGAAGCGCTCTCTCCCACACCCTCAAATCCTCTCTCTCTTTCTCACACCCTCTAACCCTCTCTCTCTCTCTGATGCCCTCAAACCCTCACTCTCTCTCTCTCAGTTCCTCCAACCCTCTCCCACTCTCTGACTCCCTGAAACTCTCTCTCTCTCTCAAGCCTTCAAGCCCTTGATATCTCTCTCTTGCCCTCAAACCTTCTCTCGCTCACGCCCACAAAAGCTCTCTCTCTCTCAGGCCCTCCAGCCTTCTGTCCCAGTATCTCACAGAGCCACAAAACCTCTCTCTCTCTCTTGCTCTCACGCCCTCAAAACCTCTCTCTCTCTCTCACCCCCTCAAACCCTCTCTCTCTTTCTCATGCCTTTAAACCCTCTCTCTCTCACACGCTGTCCAAGCCTCTGACTCTCTCTCACAACCTCAAAACCTCTCTCCCTCTCTCACAGCCGGAAACCCTATCTCTCTCTCTCATGCCCTCAAACATTCTACTCTCTCATGCCCTCAAACCCACTCTCTATCTCTCACACCCTCAAATCCTCTCTCTCTCATGCCCTCGAACCCTGTGCCCCTCTCCAGCCCTCAAAATTTCTCTCTCTCTCAAGCCCTCAAACCCTCTATCTGACCCATGCCCTCAAACCCTCTCTCTCTCATGCCCTTTAACCCTCCTTCTCTTTCTCATACACTCAAACCCTCCATGATGCCCTCAAACCCACTCTCCCTCCCTCTCTCTCTCCGGTCCTCCAACACTCTCCCTGTCTCTCACGCCCTCAAACCCCTTCTATCTCTATTTCTCGCCCTCAATCCTCTCTCTCTCATGCCCTCAAACACTTTCTCTCTCTCTCACGCCAGCAGGCCTTTGCTCTCCCTCTCAGTCCCTGAAATTCTCTCTCTCGCTCACGCCCTGCAACACTCTGTCTCTTTTTCCCACACCCTGAAACCAACCTTTTCTCTCTCTCTCATGCCTTCAATCCCTCTCTCTCTCTCTCTCTCACGCCTTCCAACCCACTCTCTCTCTTTCACGCCCTCAATCCCCCTCTCTCTCTTTCACGCCATCAAACCACCTCTCACTCTCTCACATGCCCCCAATCCCTCTCTCGGTCTCTCACATCCTCTGAATTCTCTCTCTCTGTCACTCTTGCACTCGTACCCTCTCTCATGTTCCCAAACACTCTCTCTCTCACGACCTCTAACACTCTCTCTTTCTTAAACGCCCTCAAACCATCCCTCTCTCACGCCCTCATGCTCTCTCTCTCTCTCATACCCTCAAAACCTCTCACTCTCTCACACCCACAAAGCCTCTCTCTCTTCCGCCCTCAAATCCCATTTCTGTTTCTTGCACCCTCCAATGCACTCTCTCTCTTCCACCCTCAAACCCTATCATTCTCACACCCTCAGACCCTCTCTCTCTCTCCCGCTCTCCAACCCTCTGTCTCTCTCTCTCACGCCCTTAAACTCTCACTCTCTCAGGCCCTCAAACCCTCTCTCTCTCACGCCCTTAAACTCTCTCTCTCTCTCATGTGCACAGACCCTCTCTCTCTCTCACACTCAAAAACTCTCTCCGTCTCTTGCCCTCATACCCTGTCTCTGTCTCACACGGCCTCAAACCTTCTTGCTCTCTCTCTCACACCCTCAAACCCTCTGTCTCTCTCTGTCACACCCTCAAAACCTCTCTCTCTATCTCACGGCCTCAAATCCTCTCTCTGTCTCTCATGCCCTCAAGTTCTTTCTCTCATATGCCCTCGAAACCTGTGCCCCTCTCCCTCCCTTAAACCTTCTTTCTCTCTCTCTCAATCCCTCAAACCCTCTCTCTCTTTCTCCCACCCTCGAACCCTCTCTGAGGTCCTCAAAACCTCTCTCTCTTAAGCCTTCAAAACCTCTATCTCTCTCTCTTATGCCCTCAAACACTTTCACCCTCTCTCTCTCATGCCACCAAGCTTTTGCTCTCACTCTCACACGCTCAAACCGTCTCTCTCTCTCCTGCCTTCAATCACTCTCTCTATCTCATGCCCTTGAACCCTCTCTCTCTCGCTCTCTCTCTCTCAAGCCTTCCGACCATCTGTGTCTCTCTCATGCCCTCGAACCGTCTTTCTCTCTCACGTGCTCAAACACGTCCTCTCTCAGGCTCTCAAACCCTCTCTCTCTCACGTCCTCAAACCCTCTCTCTCACGCCCTCAAACCCTCTCGCTGTCTCTCATGCTCTCAAACCCCTCTCACACACTCAAACCCCCTCTCTCTCTCATGTCCTTCTCTATCAAACCTTCAAATCCCTCTCTGTCTGTCACGCTCTCCAACTCTGTGCCTCTCTCTCTCAAGCCCTCAAACCCTCTCTCTCTCTCTCTCTCTCACACATGCCCTCAAGCCCTCAAACCCTCTCACACTCTCTCTCACGCCATCAAACCATCCCTCCATCATGCTGTCAAACCCTCTCTCTCTCTCTCATGCCCAATCCCCCACTCTCGCTTTCACGACCTGAAGCATTCTCTCACATGCCCACAAACCCTCTCTCTCGTTCTCTCTCTCTAACACCCTCAAAACCTCTCTCTCTCGCATGCCTTCAAATCCTCTCTCTCTCACGCCCTCGAACCCTGTGCCCCTCTCTCTCTCACCATCAAATATTCTCTCTCTCATGCCCTCGAACCCTGTGCCCCTCTCCAGCCCTCAAAACTTCTCTCTCTCGCACAAGCCCTCAAAACCTCTATCTGTCCCACGCCCCCAAACCCTCTCTCTCTCTCTCTCTCTCTCATGCCCTTTCACCCTCCCTCTATTTCTCACACGCTTGAACCCTCTCTGATGCCCTCAAACCCACTCTCGCTCTCTCTCCCTCTGGTCCTCCAACACTCTCCCTGTCTCACTCCCTCAAACCCCCTCTATCTCTCTCTCTTGCCCTCAATCCTCTCTTCTCATGCCCTTAAACACTTTCTCTCTCTCTCACGCCAGCAAGCCTTTGCTCTCCCTCTCAGTCCCTGAAACCCTCTCTCTCGCTCACGCCCTCCAACACTCTGTCACTTTTTCCCACACCCTCAAACCAACCTTCTCTCTCTCTCTCTCATGCCTTCAATCCCCATCTCTCTCTCTCTCACTCTCTCCAACCCACTCTCCTTCTTTCTATGCCCTCAATCCCCCTCTCTCTCTTTCACACCCTCAAACCACCTCTCACTCTCTCACATGCCCCCAATCCCTCTCTCGGTCTCTCACATCCTCAGAATTATCTCTCTCTGTCTCTCTTGCACTCGTACCCTCTCTCATGTTCCCAAACCCTCTCTCTCTCTCTCTCTCACGAACTCTAACCCTCTCTCTTTCTTAAACGCCCTCAAACCGTCTCTCTCTCTCTCACGTCCTCATACCTTCTCTCTCTCTCATACCCTCAAAACCTCTCTCTCTCTCGCACCCACAAAGCCTCTCCCTCTCTCTTCCGCCCTCAAATCCCATTTCTGTTTCTTGCACCCTCCAACGCACTCTCTCTCTTCTGCCCTCAAACCCTATCATTCTCACACCCTAAGACCCTCTCTCTCTCTCCCGCTCTCCAACCCTCTGTCTCTCTCTCATGCCCTTAAACTCTCACTCTCTCAGGCCCGCAAACCCTCTCTCTCTCTCTCACGCCCGCAAACTCTATCTCTCTCATGCCCTCATACCCTCTCTCTGTCTCACACGCCCTCAAATCCTCTCTCTCTCATGCCCTCGAACGCTGTGCCCCTCTCCAGCCCTCAAAACTTCTCTCTCTTTCTCAAGCCCTCAAACCCTCTATCTGTCCCACGCCCTCAAACCCTCTCTCTCCCTCTCTCTCAGGTCCTCCAACCCTCTCCCTTTCACTCACGCCATCAAACCCCTCTCTCTCTCAAGCCTTCAAAAGCTATATCTCTCTCTCTCGCCCTCAACCCTTTCTCTCTCATGCCCTCAAACACTTTCTCTCTCTCTTTCTAACGCCATCAAGCCTTTGCTCTCACTCTCAGGCCCTCAAACCCTCTCTCTCTCTCACCTCCTCCAACCCTCTGTCTCTCTTTCTCACACCATCACACCCTCCCTCTCTCTCCCTCACGCCCTCAAATAATCTCTCTCTCTCATGACTTTATTACCTCTCTCTCTCGCTCATGCCCTCAAACCCTCTCTCTCTCTCTCTCATAAGACTTCCGACCCTTTGTGTCTCTCTCATGCCCTCAAAACGTCTCTCTCTCTCCACCCCTCCTCTCTCTCTCATGCCCACAAAGTCTCTCTCTCTCACGCCCTCAAATCCTCTCTCACTCTCTCACGCCCTTCAACCCTCTGTCTCTTTTTCTCACACCCTCAAACACTCTCTCTCTCTGTCTCTCTCACGCTCTCAAACCCTCTCTCTCTCCCACCCTCAAACCCTCTCTCTCTCACACCCTCAAACCTCCTCTTTCTTCAGGGCTTTCATGCCCTGAAGCCCTCTCTCCCATGCCATCAAATCCTTTCTTTCTCACACCCTCACACCCTCTCTCTCTGATGCTCTCAAACCCTCACCCTCTGTCTCTCTCTCATGTCCTCCAACCTCTCCCTCTCTCTTACGCCCTCAAACTCTCTCTCTCTCTCTCTCTCAAGCCTTCAAACCCTCTATCTCTCCATCTCTCGCCCTCAAACCCCCTCTCCCTCTCACCCCCTCAAACCCTCTCTCTCTCTCTCTCTCTCATGCCCACAAAACCTCTCTCTCCCTCTCACGCCAACCAACCCTCTCTCTCTCTCACACACCCTCAAACCTCTCTTTCAATCTCTCTCTCTCACGGCCTCAAACCCTCTCTCTCATGCCCTCAGATGATATCTCTCTATCTCTCACGCCTACATACATTCTCTCTCACAAACCCTCCAACCCACTCTCTCTCATGCCATCAAATCCTCTATCTCTCCCTCTCACTCCCTCGAACCCTGTGCCCCTCTCTCTCCCACCCTCAAAACTTCACTCTCTCTCTCAAGCCCACAACCCCTCTCTCCCTCTATCTCTCTCTCACGCCCTGAAATGCTCTCTCTCTCTCTCGCCATCAAATCCTCTCCCTCTCATGCTCTCAAACCTTGTCCCTCTCTCACACCCTATTACCCTCCCTCTCACTCTCATGCCTTCAAAACATCTCTCTCTCTCATGCCCTCAAACTCTGTCTCTCTCTCTCATGCCCTCAAATCCTCTCTCTCTCATGCTCTCAACCCCTCTCTCTCCCTCTCCCTCAAACCCTCTCTCTCTCTCCCTCAAACCATCTCTCTCTCGCACTCAAACCCTCCCTCTTTCACGCCCTCAAACCCTATCTGATGCCTTCAAACCCTGTCTCTCACTCTCTCTCTCCCTCACACTCAAACCCTCCCTCTCTCGCAGCCTCATACCCTTCCTCTCAGTCTCATACCCTCAAACTCTCTCCCTCTCTCTCATACCCTCCAACACTCTCTCTCTCATGCCCTCAACCCCTCTCTCTCTCATGCTCTCAACCCCTCTCTCTCCCATGCTCTCAACCCCTCTCTCTCACACCCTCAAACCCACTCTGATGCCCTCAAACCCTCTCTCTCACTCTCTCCCTCTCTCACACACTCAAACCCTCCCTCTCTCACGTCCTCAAACCCTTCCTCTCACTCTCATGCCCTCAAACGCTCTCTCTCTCATGCCTCAAACCCTCTCTCTCATGCTCTCAACCCCTCTCTCTCTCTCATCCTCAAACGCTCTCTCTCACCCCCTCAAACCCTCCCTCTCATGCCCTCAAACTCTCTCTCTCTCAAGCCTTCAAAGCCTCTATCTCTCTCTCTCGCCCTCAAACTGCATTCTCTCATGCCATCAAGCCTTTGCTCTCACTCTCAGAACTCAAAACTTCCCTCCCTCTCTCAAGCCCTCAAACCCTCCCTTTCTCTCTCTCATGCCCTGAAATGCATTCGCTCTCTCTCACCATCAAATCCTCTCTCTCTCACGCCCTCAAACTCTGTCCCTCTCTCATGCCCTCTTACCCTCCCTCTCACTCTCACAACCTCAAACCCTCTTTCTCTCTCTCACGCCCTCAAACCCTCTATCTTTCACATGCCCTCAAACCCTCTCACTTTCTCTCATGCCCTCAAACCCTCCGTCTCTCTCGTTCACACCCTCAAATCCTCTCTCTCTCTCTACAATGCCTTCAAAATCTCGCTCTTTCTCTCACACCCTCACACCGCCGCCTTCTCTCTTACGGCTTTAAAACCTCACTCTCTCTCTCTCTCTCTCTCTCTCTCTCTCATGCCCTCAGTCCCTCTCTCTCATGCCTTCAAACACTCACTCTTTCTCTCTCACACCTTCCGACCCACTGTCTCACTCTCATGACTTCAAACTGTCTCTCTCTCACACGCACTCGAACACTCTCTCTCACCCCCTCTAACTCTGTCCCTCTCCTTCAAGCCGTCAAACTCTCTCTCTGCCCCTCGCCTTGAAAACATCACTCTCTCACACCCTCAAACCCTTTCTCTTTCTATCTCATGCCCTCAATTCCTCTTTCTTTCTTTCATGCCCTCAAACCCTCTCTCATTCTCTCGCCCTCAAACCCTCCCTCAAACATGCCCTCAAACCCTCTCCCACTCTCACGCCCAAACCCCACTCTCTCATTTTCACACCCTGAAGCCCTCGCTCACACGTCCTCAAATTCTCTCTTTCTTTCTCACGCCCTGAAATGCTCTCTCTTTCACCATCAAATCTTCTCTCTCTGACGTCCTCAAATCCTCTCTCTCTCTATTTCTCTCTGACCCCCTGAAACCGTCACACTCTCTCACTTTCTCTCAGATCCTCCAACCCTCTCCCTCACTCTCAGGCCCTGAAACACTCTCTCTCAAGCCTTAAAACCCTTTATCTCTCTCTCTCTCACCCTCAAACCCCCTTTCTCTCTCAACCACTCAAAACGTCTCTCTCGCTCTCATAGCTAAAGAGGCTCTCTCTATCTCTCTCACACCCTCAAAACCTGTCTGTCTGTCTCTCTCTCTCTGGCATTAAACCCTCTCCCTCTGACGCCCTCAAATCGTCTCTCTCTCTCTGACGACCTCAAACCCTCACTCTCTCTCTCTCACGCCATCCAACCCTCTCCCTCTCTCTCACACCCAGCAACTCTCTTTCTCAAGCCTTCAAACTCTGAATCTCTCTCTCCCACGCCAACAAACCTTGTCTCACACTCGTGCCCTCAAAAGCTCTCTCTCTCCCTCTCACTCTCTCTCTATCATGCCATCAAACCTTCCCTCCCTCATGCCCTCAAACCCTCGCTCTCTCTCTCTCTCTCTCTCTCGCCCACAAACCCTCCCTTTCTCACACCCATAACACCCTCTCTCTGTCTATCATGCCCTCCAACACTGTGCGTCTGTCTCTCAAGCCCTCAAACCCTCTCTCCCTCTCTCTCAAGCCCTCAAAACCTCCCTCTCTCTCTCACACCATCCAACCCTCTCCCTCTCTCTCATACCCAGCAATTCTCTCTCTCTAGCCTTCAAACTCTCCCCTCTCACTCTCTCTCTATCATGCCATCAAACCTTCCCTCCCTCATGCCCTCAAACCCTCCCTCTCTCTCTCTCTCGCCCACAAACCCTCACTCTCTCACACCCCTCAAACCCTCTCTCTGTCTCTCACACCTTCCAACCCTGTGCCTCTGTCTCTCAAGCCCTCAAACCCTCTCTCCCTCTCTCTCAAGACCTCAAACACTCCCTTTCTCTCTCTCTCACCATTAAACTCCCTCTCTATGACGCCCTCAAATACTCTCTCTCTCTCTGTCACCCCCAAACGCTCACTCTCTCTATCACGCCATCCAACCCTCTCCCTCTCTCTCACACTCAGCAACTCTCTCTCTCTCTCACTCTCTCAATCCTTCAAGCTCTCAATCGCTCTCTCACACGCCAACAAAATTTGTCAAACTCTCATGCCCTCAAACCCTCTCTCTCTCCCCCTCCCTCTCTCACTATCATGCCACCAAACCGTCCCTCCCTCATGCCCTCAAAACCTCTCTCTCTCTCGCCCACAAACCCTCCCTCTCTCATGCCCCTCAAACCCTCTCTCTGTCTACCACGTCCTCCAACCCTGTGCCTCTGTCTCTCAAGCCCTCAAACCCTATCTCTCTCTCTCTCAAGCCCTCATACTGTCTCCTTCACTCTTACGGCCTTAAACCCTCGCTCTCTCTCATGCCCACGAACCCTCTCTCTCTCTCTCACCCCCTTCAACTGGCCCTCTCTTTCAAGCCTTCAAACTCTCTCTCTGTCCATCACCCTGAAAAGCTCTCTCTCTCACACCCTCAAACCCTCACTCTTTCTATCTCACGCCCTCAATCCCCCTCTCTTTCTCTCACGCCCTGAAACGCTCTCTCACGCCCTCAAACTGTCCCTCTCTCACACTCTCAAAGACTCTCTCCCTCAAACCCACAAACCCTCTCTCTCCCTCTCTCACAACCTCAAATCCTCTCCCTCTCTCAATTCATCTTACCCTCCCTTTCACTCTCACACCCTCAAACCTTCTCTCGATCTCTCACACGCTCAAACCCTCCCTCCCTCATGCCCTCAAACTCTTTCCTACACCCTCAAACTCTCTCTCTCTCTCTCTCTCTCTCTCTGTCTCAGGTCCTCAAACCCTCTCCCTCTCTATCTCAAGCCTCCAAAACCTCTATCTCTGTCTCTTGCCCTCAAACCTCTCACTCTCATACCCTCAAATACTTTATCTCTCTCTCTCATGACATCAAGCTGTTGATCTCACTCTCAGGCCCTCAACCCCTCTCTCTCTCTCACGCCCTCCAACCGTCTATCTATCTCTCTCTCTCTCATGCTCTCAAATCCTCTCTCTCTCTCTCTCACCCGCTCTAACTCTGTCCCTCTATTTCAAGCATTCAAACTCTCTCTCTCTCCCTCGCCCTAAAAACGTCTCCCTCTCATACTCTCAAACCCTCTCTCTCTCTGATTCCCTCAATCCCACTCTCTTTCTCTCATGCCCTACAACACTGTGCCTCTCTCTCTCAAGCCCTCAAACACTCAAAACCTCTCCTGAAATGGTCTCTCTCTCTCTCTCTCACTCTTGCCATCAAATCCTCTCTCTCTCATGCCCACAAACCCTCCCCCTCTCATGCCCTCAAACCCTCTCTCTCTCTCCTGTTTCATAACCTGTGCCCCTCTCTCAAGCCCTCAAACCCTTTCTCCCTCTCTCTCAAGCCCTCAAACCCTCCCTCTCTCTCTTTCTCACCATTAAACCCTCTCTCTCTGATGCCCTCAAATCTTCCCTCTCTCTGAAGCCCTCAAATCTTCACTCTCTCTCTCACGCCATCCAACCCTCTCCCTCTCTCTCACCCCCTGCAACTCTCTCTCTCTTTCAAGCCTTCAAACACTCTATCTCTCTCTCCCACGCCTACAAACCCTCACTCTCTCACATGCCCTCAAACCCTTTCTCTCTCTCTCATGCCCTCCAACCCTCCGTCTTTCTCTTTTTAACCTTCAAACACTCTCTCTCACGCCCTCATATTGTCTCCTTCTTTCTGACGGCCTTAAACCCTCGCTCTCTTCCATGCCCTCAAACCGTCTATCTCTCCCTCTCTCTCATGCCCTCGAACCCCCCCTCTCTCTCTCATGCCCTTCAACTCTCCCTCTCTTTCAAGCCTTCAAACTCTCTCTCTGTCCCTTACCCTGAAAACCTCTCTGTCTCATACCCTCAAATCCTCACTCTTTCTATCTCACGCCCTCAATCCCTGTCTATTTCTCTCACGCCCTGAAACGCTCTCTCACGCCCTCAAACTGTCCCTCTCTCACACGCTCAAACACTCTCTCTCCCTCAAACGCCCAAACCCTCTCTCTCCCTCTCTCACACCCTCAAACCATCTCCTATGCCCTCAACTCTCTCTCTCTCTCTCTCTGTCTCAGGTCCTCCAACCTTCTCCCTCACTCTCAAGCCTTCAAAACCTTTATCTCTGTCTCTCGCCCTCAAACCTCTCTCTCTCATGCCCTCAAACACTTTATCTCTCTCCCATGCCATCAAGCCTTTCCTCTCACACTCAGGCCCTCAACCCCACTCTCTCTCTCTCCCACGCCCACAAACCCTCACTCTCTCATATGCCCTGAAAGCCTCTCTCTCTGTCTCTCACGCTGTCAAACCCTCTCTCTCTCTCTCTGTCTCTCTCTCTCTCACGTCCTCAAACCCTCTCTCTCATGCCCTCAAACCCTCTATCATGCCCTCAAACCGTCTCTCTCTCAAACCCACAAACCCTCTCAATCACTTTCTCACACCCTCAAATCCTCTCACTCTCTCATGCCCTTTTACCCTCCCAATCACTCTCATGCCTCCAAATCCTGTCTCTCTCTCAAACACTCTGAAACCTTCTCTCTCTCGCCTCCTCAAACTCTCTCTCACACCCTCAAACCCTCTCTCTCTCACTGACACTCTCCAACCCTCTCTCTCTCCCTCATATCCTCAAACCCTCTCTATCACGCCCTCTAATCCTTTCTCTGTCTATCATGCCCTCCAACCTGTGCATCTCTCTCTCAAGCCCTCAAACTCTCTGTCCTCTCTCTCAAGCCCTCAACCCTCCCTCTCTATCTCTCTCTCATCATTAAACCCTCTCGCTGACACCCTCAAACCCTCTCTCTCACTCTTTGATGCCCTCAAACCTCTCTCTCTTGCTTTCAAACCCCCTCCCTCTCTTTCACACACTTAAACTTTCTCTCTCTCAAGCCTTCAAACCCTCTATCTCTCTCTCCCACGTGAACAAATCCTCTCTCTCTCACATGCCCGCAAACCCCCTCTCACACTCTAACGCCCTCCAACCCTCCGTCCCTCTCTTTCACACCCTGAAACCCTCTCTCTCTCTGTCTCTCTCTCTCATGCCCTCAAACCCTCCCTCTTTCTCTCACGCCCTTAATCCAGTTCTCTCTCTCTAACACCCTCAAACCCAATCTCTCTCTCATGTCCTCAAACCGTCTCTCTCTCAGTCTCTCAAATACTCTCTCTCCCTCAAATCCACAAACCCTCTCTCTCCCTCTCTCACGCCCTCAAACACTCTCCCTCTCTCATGCCATCTTACCCTCCTCTCACTCTCACGCCCTCAAACCCTCTCTCTTTCTCTCACGCCCTCAAAATATCTCCCTCTCTCTTACGGCCTTAAACCCTCGCTCTCTCTCTATCTCGCATGCCCCCCGTCCCTCTCTCTGTCACGCCTTCAAACACTCTCTCTCCCTCTCACGCCATCCGACACTCTGTCTCTCTCTCTCATGACTTCAAACTGTCTCTCTCTCATGCTGTCAAACAATCTCTCTATTGCACACACACAAACTCTCTCTCTCCCTCAATCATGCCCTCAATCTCTCTCTCTTTCTCTCACGCCCTCAACCCTGTGCCTCTCTCTCTCTGAAGCCCTCAAACACCCTCTATCTCACACCCTCATACCCTCCCTCTTTCACACCCTCAAACTGTCTCTCTCACTGACGCTCTCAAACCCTCTCTCTTTCTTTCATATACTCAAACCCTCTCTATCACACCCTCAAACCCTTTCTCTCTCTATCATGCCCTCCAATCTGTGCCTCTCTCTCTCAAGCCCTCAAACTCTCTGTCCTCTCTCTCAAGCCCTCAATGCTCCCTCTCTCACTCTCTCTCATCAATAAACTCTCTCTCTCTGATGCCCTCAAATCCTCCCTCTCTCTCTCTCTCTGATGCCCTCAAACCTCTCTTTCCTGCTTTCCAACCCTCTCCCTCTCTTTCACACCCTGAAACTTCTCTCTCCAGCCTTCAAACCCTTTATCTCTCAGTCCCACATGAACAAATCCTCTCTCTCTCATATGCCCTCAAACCCTCTCTCATACTCTTAAGCTATTCAACCCTTTGTCTCTCTCTTTCACACCCTCAAATCCTCTCTCTCTCTCTCTCTCATGCCCCCAAACCCTCTTTGTTCCTCTCACACCCTCAAAATGTCTCCCTCTTTCTGAAGGCCTTAAACCCTCGCTCTCTCTTTCTCTTTCGCTTGCCCTCCGTCCATCTCTCTGTCATGCCTTCAAACACTCTCTCTCCCTCTCAAGCCATCCGACCCTTTGTCTCTTTCTCTCTCTCATGATTTCAAACTGTCTCGCTCTCACGCTCTCAAAAACTCTCTCTCTCTCATAACCACAAACCATCTCTCTCCCTCACACATGCCCTCAAACCCTCTCTCTTTCTCTAACACCCACAAACCCTCTCTCTCCCTCAATCATGCCCTCAATCCCTCTCACTTTCTCTCACGCCCTTCAGCCCTGTGCCTCTCTCTCTCAAGCCCTCAAACCCTCCCTCTCTTTCACACACTCATACCCTCCCTCTTTCACGCCCTCAAACCTCCCTCTCTCAAGCCCTCAAACCCTCTCCTACGCCCGCAAACTCTCTCTCTCTCTCCCTCTCTCTCATGCTCTCAACACCTCTCTCTCTCATGCTCTCAACCCCTCCCTCTCTCACGCCCTCAAACCTTCTCTGATACCCTCAAACCCTCTCTCTCACTCTCTCTCTCTCCCACGCACTCAAATCCTCCCTCTCTCACAGCCTCATACCTTCCTCTCACCTCATGCCCTCAAACTCCCTCCCTCTCTCTCATGCCCTCCAACACTCTCTCTCTAATGCTCTCAACCCCTGTCTCTCTCATGCCCTCAACCCCTCTCTCTCTCACACCCTCAAGCCCTCTCTGATGCCCTCAAACCGTCTCTCTCACTCTCTCTTTCTCGTGCACTCAAACCCTCCCTCTCTCATGTCCTCAAACTCCCTCTTTCTAACTGACGCTCCCATACACTCCAAACCCACTCTATCACACCCTCAAATCCTTTCTCTCTCTATCATGCCCTCCAACCTGTGCCTCTCACTCTCAAACCCTCAAACACTCTGTCCTCTCTCTCAAGCCCTCAAACCTCCCTCTCTCACACTCATCAATAAACCCTCTCTCTCTGACGCCTTCAAATCTTCTCTCTCTCTCTGATGCCCTCAAACCTCTATTTCATGCTTTCCAACCCTCTCCCTCTCTTTCACAACCTCAAACTTTCTCTCTCTCTCTTCAAGCCTTCAAACCCTCTATCTCTCAGTCCCACATGAACAAATCCTCTCTCTCATATGCCCTCAAACTCTTTCTCACTCTCTCATGCCCTCCTACCCCCTGGCTCTCTCTTTCACACCCTCAAGCCCCGCTCTCTCTCTCTCTCTCATGCCCTCAAACACTCTCTGTTCCTCTCACGCCCTCAAAATGTCTCCCTCATTTCTTACGGCCTTATACCCTCGCTCTCTCTTTCTCTTTCTCTTGCCCTCCGTCCATCTCTCTGTCACTCTCTTCCAACACTCTCTTGCCTCTCAAGCCATCCGACCCTTTCTCTCTCTCTCTCTCATGACTTCAAACTGTCTCACTCTCACGCTCTCAAAAACTCTTTCTCTCTCACACAATCATATCCTCCCACTTTCACGCCCTCAAACCTTCCCTCACTCACGCCCTCAAACTCTCTGCTACGCCCTCAAACACGCTCTCTCTCTCTCTCTCTCTCTCTCTCCGTCTCAGGTCTTCAAACCCTCTCCCTCTCTTTCTCAAGCCTTCAAAACCTCTATATCTGTCTCTCGCCCTCAAGCCTCTCCCTCTCATGCCCTCAAACACTTTATCTCTCTCTCTCTCATGCCATCAAGCCTTTGCTCTCACTGTCAGGCCCTCAAACCCTCTATCTCTCTCACGCCCTCAAACCGTCTATATCTCTCTCTCATGCCCTCAAATCATCTCTCTCTCTCACTCTCACCCGTTCTAAGTCTGTCCCTCTCTTTCAAGCCTTCAATCTCTCTCTCTCTCCCTCGCCCTAAAACGTCTCCCTCTCATGCACTCAAACCCTCTCTCTCTCTCATGCCCTCAATCCCACTCTCTTTCTATCACACCCTCCAACACTGTGCCTCTCTCCCTCAAGCCCTCAAACCCTCAAACCCTCTCTCTCTCACGTCCTGAAATGGTCTCTCTCTCTCTCTCTCTCTCTCGTCATCAAACCCTCCCTCCCTCATGCCCTCAAACCCTCTCTCTCACTCTCTCATGCCCACAAACCCTCCCTCTCTCAAGCCCTCAAACCCTCTCTCACTCTCTCTCTCATGTTCTCATACCCTGTGCCCCTCTCTCAAGCCCCCAAATCCTCCCTCTCTCTCTTTCTCACCATTAAACCCTCTCTCTCTGATGCCCTCAAACCCTCACTCTCTCTCTGACGCCATCCAACCCTCTCCCTCTCTCTCACCCCCTGCAACTCTCACTCTCTCTCAAGCCTTCAAACTCTCTATCTCTCTCTCCCACGCCTACAAACCCTCACTCTCTCACATGCCCTCAAACCCTTTCTCTCTCTCTCACGCCCTCCAACCCTCCGTCTTTCTCTTATCAACCTTCAAACCCTCTCTCTCTCTCTCTCTCTCTCTCTCATGCCCTCATACTGTCTCCTTCTTACTTACAGCCTTAAACCCTCTCTCTCTTTCATGCCCTCAAAATGACTATCTCTCCCTCTCTCCCTCAAGCCCTCGAACCCTCTCTCCCTCTCTCACGCCCTTCAACTGTCCCTCTCTTTCAAGCCTTCAAACTCTCTCTGTCCCTCACCCTGAAAACCTCTCTCTCTCACACCCTCAAATCCTCACTCTTTCTATCTCACGCCCTCAATCCCTCTCTCTTTCTCTCACACCCTGAAACTCTCTCTCACGCCCTCAAACTGTCCCTCTCTCACACTCTCAAACTCTCTCTCCCTCAAACCCACAAACCCTCTCTCTACCTCTCTCACACCCTCAAACCCACCCTCTCTCACACCCTCAAACCCTCTCCTACGCCCTCAAACTCTCTCTCTCTCTCTCTCTCTCTCTGTCTCAGGTCCTCGAACCCTCTCCCCCTCTCTCTCAAGCCTTCAAAACCTTTATCTCTGTCTCTCGCCCTCAAACCTCTCTCTCATGCCCTCAAACACTTTATCTCTCTCTCTGATGCCATCAAGCCTTTGCGCTCACTCTCAGGCCCTCAACCCTACTCTCTCTCTCTCCCACGCCCACAAACCCTCACTTTCTCACATGCCCTGAAACCCTCTCTGTCTCTCACGCCCTCAATTCCTTTTTCTTTCTTTCATGCCCTCAAACCCTCTCTCACTCTCTCACCCTCAAACCCTCCCTCAAACATGCCCTCAAACCCTCTCTCTCACTCTCATGCCCAAACCCCCCTCTCTCGCTTTCACACCCTGATGGCCCTCGCTCACACGTCCTCAAATTCTCTCTTTCTTTCTCACGCCCTGAAATGCTCTCTCTTTCACCATCAAATCCTCTCTCTCTGACGTCTTCAAATCCTCTCTCTCTCTCTATTTCTCTCTAACCCCCTCAAACCGTCACACTCTCTCACTTTCTCACAGGTCCTCCAACCCTCTCCCTCACTCTCAGGCCCTGAAACACTCTCTCTCAAGCCTTAAAACCCTTTATCTCTCTCTCTCTCCCTCGCCCTTTCTCTCTCAACCCCTCAAAACGTCTCTCTCTCTCTCATGGCTAAAAAGGCTCTCTCTCTCTCACACCCTCAAAACTTGTCTGTCTCTCTCTCTCTCTCTGAGATTAAACCCTCTATCTCTGAAGCCCTCAAATCGTCTCTCTCTCTTTGACGACCTCAAACCATCACTTTCTCACTCTCACGCCATCCAACCCACTCCCTCTCTCTCACACCCAGCAACTCTCGCTCTCTCAAGCCTTCAAACTCTGAATCTCTCTCTCCCACGCCAACGAACCTTGTCTCACTCTCGTGCCCTCAAAACCTCTCTCTCTCTCCCTCTCACTCTCTCTCTATCATGCCATCAAACCTTCCCTCCCTAATGCCCTCAAAACCTCGCTCTCTCTCTCTCTCTCTCGCCGACAAACCCTCCCTCTCTCACACCCATAACACCCTCTCTCTGTCTATCATGCCCTCCAACACTGTGCGTCTGTCTCTCAAGCCCTCAAACCCTCTCTCCCTCTCTCTCAAGCCCTCAAACCCTCCCTCTCTCTCTCACGCCATCCAACTCACTCCCTCTCTCTCATACCCAGCAACTCTCTCTCTCTAGCCTTCAAACTCTCTCCCTCTCAGTCTCTATCAAGCCATCAAACCTTCCCTCCCTCATGCCCTCAAACCCTCTCTTTCTCTCTCTCTCACCCACAATCCCTCACTCTCTCAAGCCCTCAAACCCTCTCTCCCTCTCTCTCAAGACCTCAAACACTCCCTTTCTCTCTCTCTCTCGCCATTAAACCGTCTCTCTATGACGCCCTCAAATACTCTCTCTCTCTCTCTGACGCCCCCAAACCATCACTCTCTCTACCTCGCCATCCAACCCTCTCCCTCTCTCTCACACCCAGCAACTCTCTCTCTCTCACTCTCTCAATCCTTCAAACTCTCAATCTCTCCCTCACACGCCAACAAAATTTGTCTCACTCTCATGCCCTCAAACCCTCTCTCTCTCCCCCTCCCTCTCTCTTTCATGCCATCAAACCCTCCCTCCCTCATACCCTCAAACCCTCTCTCTATCTCGCCCACAAACCCTCCCTCTCTCATGCCCCTCAAACCCTCTCTCTGTCTACCATGTCCTCCAACCCTGTGCCTCTGTCTCTCAAGCCCTCAAACCCTCTCTCTCTCTCTCAAGCCCTCACACTGTCTCCTTCACTCTTACGGCCTTAAACCCTCGCTCTCTCTCATGCCCACGAACCCTCTCTCTCTCTCTCATCCCCTTCAACTGGCCCTCTCTTTCAAGCCTTCAAACTCTCTCTCTGTCCATCACCCTGAAAAGATCTCTCTCTCACACCTTCAAACCCTCACTCTTTCTATCTCACGCCCTCAATCCCCCTCTCTTTCTCTCACGCCCTGAAACACTCTCTCATGCCCTCAATCCGTCCCTCTCAAAAACTCTCAAAGACTCTCTCCCTCAAACCCACAAACCCTCTCTCTCCCTCTCTCACAACCTCAAATCCTCTCCCTCTCTCAATTCATCTTACCCTCCCTTTCACACTCACACCCTCAAACCTTCTCTCGATCTCTCACACCCTCAAACCCTCCCTCCCTCACGCCCTGAAACCCTTTCCTACGCCCTCAAACTCTCTCTCTCTGTCTCTCTGTCTCAGGTCCTCAAATCTTCTCCCGCTCTCTCTCAAGCCTCCAAAACCCCTATCTCTGTCCCTCACCCTCACACCTCTCACTCACATGCCCTCAAACACTTTCTCTCTCTCTCTCATGTCATCATGCCGTTAATCTCACTCTCAGGCCCTCAATGCCTCTCTCTCTCTCACACCCTCAAACCGTCTATCTCTCTCTCGCTCATGCTCTCAAATCCCCTCTCTCTCTCACCCGCTCTAACTCTGTCCCTCTCTTTCAAGCCTTCAAACTCTCTCTCTCTCCCTTGCCCTAAAAGCGTCTCGCTCTCACACTCTTAAACCCTCTCTCTCTCTCATGCCCTCAATCCCACTCTCTTTCTCTCATGCCCTACAACACTGTGCCTCTCTCTCTCAAGCCCTCAAGCACTCAAACCCTCTCCTGAAATGGTCTCTCTCTCTCTCTCTCTCTTGCCATCAAATCCTCTCTCTCTCAGGCCCTCAAACCCTCTCCCTCTCTCACACACGCCCTCAAACCCTCCCTCCCTCATGGTATCAATCCCTCTCTCTCACTCCCTCATGCCCACAAACCCTCCCTCTCTCATGCCCTCAAACCCTCTCTCTCTCTCCTGTTCTCATAACCCGTGCCCCTCTCTCAAGCCCTCAAACCCTTTCTCCCTCTCTCTCAAGCCCTCAAACCCTCCCTCTCTCTCTTGCTCACTATTAAACCCTCTCTCTCTGAAGCCCTCTAACCTTCACACTCTCTCTCATGCCATCCGACCCTTTCCCTCTCTATCACCCCCTGCAACTCTCTCTCTCTCAAGCCTTCAAACTCTCTATCTCTCTCTCCCAAGCCTACAAACCCTCACTCTCTCACATGCCCTCAGACCCTTTCTCTCTCTCTCATGCCCTCCAACCCTCCGTCTTTCTCTTTTTAACCTTCAAACACTCTCTCTCTCACGCCCTCATATTGTGTCCTTCTTTCTGACGGCCTTAAACCCTCGCTCTCTTTCATGCCCTCAAACTGTCTATCTCTCCCTCTCTCTCATGCCCTCGAACCCTCTCTCTCTCTCTCATCCCCTTCAACTGTCCCTCTCTTTCAAGCCTTCAAACACTCTCGCTGTCCCTCACCCTGAAAACCTCTCTGTCTCATACCCTCAAATCCTCACTCTTTCTATCTCACGCCCTCAATCCCTGTCTCTTTCTCTCACACCCTGAAACACTCTCTCACGCCCTCAAACTGTCCCTCTCTCACACTCTCAAACACTCTCTCTCCCTCACACCCCAAACCCTCTCTCTCCCTCTCTCACACCCTCAAACCCTCTCTCTCTCACTGACACTCTCCAACCCTCTCTCTCTCTCTCATATCCTCAAACCCTCTCTATCACGCCCTCTAACCCTTTCTCTGTCTATCATGCCCTCCAACCTGTGCCTCTCTCTCTCAAGCCCTCAAACTCTCTGTCCTCTCTCTCAAGTCCTCAACCCTCCCTCTCTCTCTCTCTCATCATTAAATCCTCTCGCTGACACCCTCAAACCCTCTCTCTCTCTCTCTCTTTGATGCCTTCAAACCTCTTTCTCTTGCTTCCAACCCCCTCCCTCTCTTTCACACCCTTAAACTTTCTCTCTCTCTCAAGCCTTCAAACCCTCTATCTCTCTCTCCCACGTGAACAAATCCTCTCTCTCTCACATGCCCGCAAACCCTCTCTCACACTCTCACGCCCTCCAACCCTCCGTCTCTCTCTTTCACACCCTGAAACCCTCTCTCTCTCTGTCTCTCTCTCTCATGCCCTCAAACCCTCCCTCTTTCTCTCACGCCCTTAATCCAGCTCTCTCTCTCTAACACCCTCAAACCCAATCTCTCTCTCATGTCTTCAAACCGTCTCTCTCTTAGGCTCTCAAACACTCTCTCTCCCTCAAATCCACAAACCTTCTCTCTCCCTCTCTCCCGCCCTCAAACCCTTTCCCTCTCTTATGCCATCTTACCCTCCTCTCACTCTCACGCCCTTAAACCCTCTCTCCTTCTCTCACGCCCTCAAAATATCTCCCGATCTCTTACGGCCTTAAACCCTGGCTCTCTCTCTATCTCACATGCCCCACGTCCCTCTCTCTGTCACGCCTTCAAAGACTCTCTCTCCCTCTCAAGCCGTCCGACCCGTTGTCTCTCTCTCTCATGACTTCAAACTGTCTCTCCCTCATGCTCTCAAACACTCTCTCTATTTCACACCCTCAAACCCTCTCTCTCCCTCAATCATGCCCTCAATCCCTCTCTCTTTCTCTCACACCCTTCAATCCTGTGCCTCTCTCTCTCTGAAGCACTCAAACACCCTCTATCTCACACCCTCATACCCTCTCTCTTTCACGCCTTCAAACTGTCTCTCTCACTGAAGCTCTCAAACCCTCTCTCTTTCTCTCATATAATCAAACCCTGTCTATCACACCCTCAAATCCTTTCTCTCTCTAACATGCCCTCCAACCTGTGCCTCTCTCTCTCAAACCCTCAAACTCTCTGTCTGTCTCTCTCACACCCTCAAACCCTTTCTCTCTCTATCATGCCCTCCAATCTGTGCCTCTCTCTCTCAAGCCCTCAAACTCTCTGTCCTCTCTCTCAAGCACTCAACCCTCCCTCTCTCACTCTCTCTCATCAATAAACTCTCTCTCTCTGATACCCTCAAATCCTCTCTCTCTCTGACGCCCTCAAACCTCTCTTTCCTGCTTTCCAACCCTCTCCCCCTCTTTCACACCCTGAAACTTTCTCTCTCCAGCCTTCAAACCCTCTATCTCTGTCCCACGTGAACAAATCCTCTCTCTCTCATATGCCCTCAAACCCTCTCTCATACTCTCAAGCTCTCCAATGCTCTGTCTCTCTCTTTCACACCCTCAAATCCTCTCTCTCTCTCTCTCTCTAATGCCCTCAAACCTCTCTGTTCCTCTCACGCCCTCAAAATGTCTCCCTCTTTCTTAAGGCCTTAAACCCTCGCTCTCTCTTTCTCTTTCCCTTGTCCTCCGTCCATCTCTCTGTCATGCCTTCAAACACTCTCTCTCCCTCTCAAGCCATCTGACCCTTTGTCTCTCTCTCTCTCTCATGATTTCAAACTGTCTCGCTCTCACGCTCTCAAAAACTCTCTCTCTCTCATACCCACAAACCATCTCTCTCCCTCACACATGACCTCAAACCCTCTCTCATTTTCTAACACCCACAAACCCTCTCTCTCCCTCAATCATGCCCTCAATCCCTCTCACTTTCTCTCACGCCCTTCAGCTCTGTGCCTCTCTCTCTCAAGACCTCAAACCCTCTCTCTCTTTCACACACTCATACCCTCCCTCTTCCACACCCTCAAACCTTCCCTCTCTCATGCCCTCAAATCCTCTCTGATGCCCTCAAACCCTCTCTCTCACTCTCTCTCTCTCCCACGCACTCAAACCCTCCCTCTCTCACAGCCTCATACCCTTCCTCTCACTCTCATGCCCTCAAACTCCCTCCCTCTCTCTCATGCCCTCCAACACTCTCTCTCTCATGCTCTCAACCCCCTCTCTCTCATGCCCTCAACCCCTCTCTCTCACAGCCTCAAACCCTCTCTGATGCCCTCAAACCGTCTTTCTCACTCTCTCTCTCTCGTGCACTCAAACCCTCCCTCTCTCACGTCCTCAAACCCCCTCTCTCTCACTGACGCTCTCATATACTGAAACCCACTCTATCACACCCTCAATTCCTTTCTCTCTCTATCATGTCCTACAACCTGTGCGTCTCACTCTCAATCCCTCAAACTCTCTGTCTCTCTATCTCTCACACCCTCAAACCCTTTCTCTCTCTATCATGCCCTCCAACCTGTGCC
>NW_027597724.1:37500-68335 GCF_964194155.1 Cetorhinus maximus | reverse complement strand
CTCTGCCCTCTCTCACTCTACCCTCTCTCTCTCTGCCCTCTCTCACTCTGCCCCTCTCTCACTCCACCCCTCACTCACTCTGCCCTCTCTCTCTCTGCCCTCTCTCACTCTGCCCCTATCTCACTCTGACCACTCTCACTCTGCCTCTCTCTCACTCCGCCCCTCACTCAGTCTGCCCTCTCTCACTCTGCCCTCTCTCACTCTGCCCTCTCTCACTCTGCCCTCTCTCACTCTGCCCCTCTCTCACTCTGCCCTCTCTCACTCTGCCTCTCTCTCACTCTGCCCCTCACTCAGTCTGCCCTCTCTCACTCTGCCCTCTCTCACTCTGCCCTCTCTCACTCTGCCCTCTCTCACTCTGCCCCTCTCTCACTCTGCCTCTCTCTCACTCTGCCCTCTCTCACTCTGCCTCTCTCTCACTCTGCCCCTCACTCAGTCTGCCCTCTCTCACTCTGCCCTCTCTCACTCTGCCCTCTCTCAATCTGCCCTCTCTCACTCTGCCCCTCTCTCACTCTGCCCCTCTCTCACTCTGCCCTCTCTCACTCTGCCCTCTCTCTCTCTGCCCTCTCTCACTCTGCCCCTATCTCACTCTGCCCTCTCTCACTCTGCCCTCACTCACTCTGCCCTCACTCAAACTGCCCTCTCTCTCTCTGCCCCTCTCTCACTCTGCCCTCTCTCACTCTGCCCTCTCTCTCTCTGCCCTCTCTCACTCTGCCCTCTCTCAATCTGCCCTCTCTCACTCTGCCCCTCTCTCACTCTGAACCTCTCTCACTCTGCCCTCTCTCTCTCTGCCCTCTCTCACTCTGCCCCTATCTCACTCTGCCCTCTCTCACTCTACCCTCTCTCTCTCTGCCCTCTCTCACTCTGCCCCTCTCTCACTCCACCCCTCACTCACTCTGCCCTCTCTCTCTCTGCCCTCTCTCACTCTGCACCTCTCTCACTCTGCCCTCACACACTGTGCCCTCTCTCACTCTGCCCTATCTCACTCTGCCTCTCTCACTCTGCCCTCACTCACTCTGCCCCTCTCTCACTCTGCCCTCTCTCACTCTGCCCTCTCTCACTCTGCCCTCTCTCTCTCTGCCCTCACTCACTCTGCCCTCTCTCTCTCTGCCCTCACTCACTCTGCCCTCTCTCTCTCTGCCCTCTCTCACTCTGCCCCTCTCTCACTCTGCCCCTCTCTCACTCTGCCCTCTCTCACTCTGCCCTCTCTCACTCTGCCCCTCTCTCATTATGCCCTCTCTCACTCTGCCCTCACTCACTCTGCCCCTCACTCAATCTGACTCCCTCACTCTGCCCTCACTCACTCTGCCCTCTCTCACTCTGCCCTCACTCACTCTGCCCTCTCTCACTCTGCCCTCTCTCACTCTGACTTCTCTCACTCGGCCCTCTCTCACTCTGCCCTCTCTCTCTCTGCCCTCACTCACTCTACCCTCACTCACTCTGCCCTCTCTCACTCTGCCGGTCTCTCACTCTGCCCCTTTCTATCTCTGCCCCCTCTCACTCTGCCCCTCTCTCACTCTGCCCTCACTCACTCTGCCCTCTCTCACTCTGCCCCTCTCTCACTCTGCCCTCTCTCACTCTGCCCTCTCTCACTCTGTCCCTCTCTCACTCTGCCCTGTCTCCCTCTGCCCTCTGTCACTCTGCCCCTCACTCACTCTGCCCTCTGTCACTCTGCCCTCTGTCACTCTGCCCCTCTCTCACTCTGCCCTCTCTCACTCCGCCCTCTCTCACTCTGCCCTCTCTCACTCTGCCCTCATTCAGTCTGCCCTCTCTCACTCTGACCTCTCCCAATCTGCCCTCTCTCGCTCTGCCCCTCTCTCACTCTGCCCTCCCTCACTCTGCTCTCACTCTGCCCTCTCTCACTCTGACCTCTCTCACTCTGCCCTCTCTCTCTCTGCCCTCATTCACTCTGCCCTCTCTCACTCTGCCCTCATTCACTCTGCCCTCTCTCACTCTGCCCCTCTCTCACTCTGCCCTTTCTCACTCTGCCCTCTCTCACTCTGCCCTCTCTCACTCTGCCCCTCTTTCACTCTGCCCCTCTCTCACTCTGCCCTCACTCACTCTGCCCTCCCTCACTCTGCCCCTCTCTCACACCGCCCCTCACTCAGTCTGCCCTCTCTCACTCTGCCCTCTCTCACTCTGCCCTCACTCACTCTGCCCTCTCTCACTCTGCCCTCACTCACTCTGCCCCTCTCTCACTCTGCCCCCTCTCACTCTGCCCTCTCTCACTCTGCCCCTCACTCAGCCTACCCTCTCTCACTCTGCCCTCTCTCACTCTGCCCTCTCTCACTCTGTCCTCTCTCTCTCTACCCTCTCTCACTCTGCCCTCTCTCTCTCTGCCCTCTCTCACTCTGCCCCTATCTCACTCTGCCCCCTCTCACTCTGCCCTCTCTCCCTCTGCCCTCTGTCACTCTGCCCCTCACTCACTCTGCCTCCCTCACTCTGCCCTCTCTCACTCTGCCCTCTCTCACTCTGCCCTCACTCACTCTGCCCTCTCTCACTCTGCCTCTCTCTCACTCTGCCCTCTCTCACTCTGCCCTCTCTCACTCTGCCCTCACTCACTCTGCCCTCTCTCACTCTGCCTCTCTCTCACTCTGCCCTCTCTCACTCTGCCCTCACTCACTCTGCCCTCTCTCAATCTGCCATCTCTCCCTCTGCCCTCTCTCACTCTGCCCCTCACTCAGTTTACCCTCTCTCACTCTGCCCTCACTCACTCTGCCCTCTCTCACTCTGCCCTCTCTCCCTCTGCCCTCTCTCACTCTGCCCTCTGTCACTCTGCCCTCTGTCACTCTTCCCCTATCTCACTCTGACCTCTCTCACTGTGCCTCACTCACTCTGCCCCTCTCTCACTCTGCCCTCTCTCACTCAGCCCTCTCTCACTCTCCCCTCTGTCACTCTGCCCTCCCTCACTCTTCCCCGATCTCACTCTGCCCTCACTCACTCTGCCCTCTCTCACTGTGCCTCACTTACTCTGCCCCTCTCTCACTCTGCCCTCTCTCACTCTGACCTCTCTCACTCTGCCCTCTCTCGCTCTGCCCCTCTCTCACTCTGCCCCTCACTCACTCTGCCCTCTCTCACTCTGCCCTCTCTCACTCTGCCCTCTCTCACTCTGCCCTCTCTCACTCTGCCCCTCTCACACTCTGCCCTCTCTCACTCTACCCTCTCTCTCTCTGCCCTCTCTCACTCTGCCCCTCTCTCACTCCACCCCTCACTCACTCTGCCTCTCTCTCACTCCGCCCCTCACTCAGTCTGCCCTCTCTCACTCTGCCCTCTCTCACTCTGCCCTCTCTCACTCTGCCCTCTCTCACTCTGCCCCCCTCTCACTCTGCCCCTCTCTCACTCTGCCCTCTCTCACTCTGCCCTCTCTCTCTCTGCCCTCTCTCACTCTGCCCCTATCTCACTCTGCCCTCTCTCACTCTGCCCTCACTCACTCTGCCCTCACTCAAACTGCCCTCTCTCTCTCTGCCCCTCTCTCACTCTGCCCTCTCTCACTCTGCCCTCTCTCTCTCTGCCCTCACTCACTCTGCCCTCTCTCAATCTGCCCTCTCTCACTCTGCCCCTCTCTCACTCTGCCCCTCTCTCACTCTGCCCTCTCTCTCTCTGCCCTCTCTCACTCTGCCCCTATCTCACTCTGCCCTCTCTCACTCTGCCCTTCTCTCACTCCGCCCCTCACTCAGTCTGCCCTCTCTCACTCTGCCCTCCCTCACTCTGCCCTCACTCACTCTGCACCTCTCTCATTCTGCCCTCACTCACTCTGCCCTCACTCACTCTGCCCCTCTCTCACTCTGCCCTCTCTCACTCTGCCCTCTCTCACTCTGCCCTCTCTCACTCTGCCCTCTCTCACTCTGCCCTCTCTCACTCTGCCCATCACTCAGTCTACCCTCTCTCACTCTGACCTCTCTCACTCTGCCCTCTCTCACTCTGCCCTCTCTCACTCTGCCCTCACTCACTCTGCCCTCTCTCACTCTGCCCTCCCTCACTCTGCCCTCACTCACTCTGCCCTCTCTCACTCTGCCCTCTCTCACTCTGCCCGCTCTCACTCTGCCCCTGTCTCACTCTGCCCTCTCTCACTCTGCCCTCTCTCACTCTGCCCTCACTCACTCTGCCCCTCTCTCACTCTGCCCTCTCTCACTCTGTCCCTCTCTCACTCTGCCCTCCCTCACTCTTCCCCTATCTCACTCTGCCCTCTCTCACTGTGCCTCACTCACTCTGCCCCTCTCTCACTCTGCCCTCTCTCACTCTGCCCTCACTCACTCTGCCCTCTCTCACTCTGCCCCTCTCTCACTCTGCCCTCTCTCACTCTGCCCTCACTCACTCTGCCCTCTCTCACTCTGCCCCTCTCTCACTCTGCCCTCCCTCACTCTTTCCCTCTCTCACTCTGCCCCTCTCTCACTCTGCCCTCTCTCACTCTGCCCCTCTCTCACTCTGCCCCCTCTCACTCTCCCCTCTCTCACTCTGCCCTTCTCTCACTCTGCCCTCTCTCACTCTGCCCCTCTCTCACTCTGCCCCCTCTCACTCTCCCCTCTCTCACTCTGCCCCTCTCTCACTCTGCCCTCTCTCACTCTGCCCTCACTCACTCTGCCCCTCACTCACTCTGCCTCCCTCACTCTGCCCTCACTCACTCTGCCCTCTCTCACTCTGCCCTCACTCACTCTGCCCTCTCTCACTCTGCCCTCTCTCACTCTGCCTCTCTCACTCTGCTCTCTCTCACTCTGCCCTCTCTCAGTCTGCCCTCTCTCACTCTGACTTCTCTCACTCTGCCCTCTCTCACTCTGCCCTCTCTCTCTCAGCCCTCACTCACTCTACCCTCACTCACTCTGCCCTCTCTCACTCTGCCCCTCTCTCACTCTGTCCCTCTCTCACTCTGCCCCCTCTCACTCTGCCCCTCTCTCACTCTGCCCTCACTCACTCTGCCCTCTCTCACTCTACCCCTCTCTCACTCTGCCCCCTCTCACTCTGCCCTCTCTCACTCTGCCCCTCTCTCACTCTGCCCCCTCTCACTCTGCCCTCACTCACTCTGCCCTCTCTCACTCTGCCTCTCTCTCACTCTGCCCCTCTCTCACTCTGCCCTCTCTCCCTCTGCCCTCTGTCACTCTGCCCCTCACTCACTCTGCCCTCTCTCACTCTGCCCTCTCTCACTCTGCCCTCTCTCACTCTGCCCCTCTCTCACTCCGCCCTCTCTCACTCCGCCCTCTCTCACTCAGCCCTCTCTCACTCTGCCCTCACTCACTCTGCCCTCTCTCACTCTGCCCTCTCTCACTCTGCCCCTCTCTCACTCTGCCCTCTCTCACTCTGCCCCTCTCTCACTCTGCCCCTCTCTCACTCTGCCCTCTCTCATTCTGCCCTCTCTCACTCTGCCCCTCTCTCATTCTGCCCTCTCTCACTCTGCCCTCACTCACTCTGCCCCTCACTCACTCTGCCTCCCTCACTCTGCCCTCACTCACTCTGCCCTCTCTCACTCTGCCCTCACTCACTCTGCCCTCTCTCACTCTGCCCTCTCTCACTCTGCCCTCACTCACTCTGCCTTCTCCCACTCTGCCCTCTCTCCCTCTGCCCTCTGTCACTCTGCCCCTCACTCACTCTGCCTCCCTCACTCTGCCCTCTCTCACTCTGCCCTCTCTCACTCTGCCCTCTGTCACTCTGCCCTCTCTCACTCTGCCCTCACTCACTCTGCCCTCTCTCACTCTGCCATCTCTCCCTCTGCCCTCTCTCACTCTGCCCCTCACTCAGACTACCCTCTCTCACTCTGCCCTCACTCACTCTGCCCTCTCACACTCTGCCCTCTCTCACTCTACCCTCTCTCTCTCTGCCCTCTCTCACTCTGCCCCTCTCTCACTCTGCCCTCACTCACTCTGCCCTCACTCAAACTGCCCTCTCTCACTCTGCCCTCTCTCACTCTGCCCTCTCTCTCTCTGCCCTCTCTCACTCTGCCCTCTCTCAATCTGCCCTCTCTCACTCTGCCCCTCTCTCACTCTGAACCTCTCTCACTCTGCCCTCTCTCTCTCTGCCCTCTCTCACTCTGCCCTCTCTCACTCTGCCCTCTCTCACTCTGCCCTCACTCACTCTGCCCTCTCTCACTCTGACTTCTCTCACTCGGCCCTCTCTCACTCTGCCCTCTCTCTCTCTGCCCTCACTCACTCTACCCTCACTCACTCTGCCCTCTCTCACACTGCCGGTCTCTCACTCTGCCCCTTTCTATCTCTGCCCCCTCTCACTCTGCCCCTCTCTCACTCTGCCCTCACTCACTCTGCCCTCTCTCACTCTGCCCCTCTCTCACTCTGCCCTCTCTCACTCTGCCCTCTCTCACTCTGTCCCTCTCTCACTCTGCCCTGTCTCCCTCTGCCCTCTGTCACTCTGCCCCTCACTCACTCTGCCCTCTGTCACTCTGCCCTCTGTCACTCTGCCCCTCTCTCACTCTGCCCTCTCTCACTCCGCCCTCTCTCACTCTGCCCTCTCTCACTCTGCCCTCATTCAGTCTGCCCTCTCTCACTCTGACCTCTCCCAATCTGCCCTCTCTCGCTCTGCCCCTCTCTCACTCTGCCCTCCCTCACTCTGCTCTCACTCTGCCCTCTCTCACTCTGACCTCTCTCACTCTGCCCTCTCTCTCTCTGCCCTCATTCACTCTGCCCTCTCTCACTCTGCCCTCATTCACTCTGCCCTCTCTCACTCTGCCCCTCTCTCACTCTGCCCTTTCTCACTCTGCCCTCTCTCACTCTGCCCTCTCTCACTCTGCCCCTCTTTCACTCTGCCCCTCTCTCACTCTGCCCTCACTCACTCTGCCCTCCCTCACTCTGCCCCTCTCTCACACCGCCCCTCACTCAGTCTGCCCTCTCTCACTCTGCCCTCTCTCACTCTGCCCTCACTCACTCTGCCCTCTCTCACTCTGCCCTCACTCACTCTGCCCCTCTCTCACTCTGCCCCCTCTCACTCTGCCCTCTCTCACTCTGCCCCTCACTCAGCCTACCCTCTCTCACTCTGCCCTCTCTCACTCTGCCCTCTCTCACTCTGTCCTCTCTCTCTCTACCCTCTCTCACTCTGCCCTCTCTCTCTCTGCCCTCTCTCACTCTGCCCCTATCTCACTCTGCCCCCTCTCACTCTGCCCTCTCTCCCTCTGCCCTCTGTCACTCTGCCCCTCACTCACTCTGCCTCCCTCACTCTGCCCTCTCTCACTCTGCCCTCTCTCACTCTGCCCTCACTCACTCTGCCCTCTCTCACTCTGCCTCTCTCTCACTCTGCCCTCACTCACTCTGCCCTCTCTCACTCTGCCCTCACTCACTCTGCCCTCTCTCACTCTGCCTCTCTCTCACTCTGCCCTCTCTCACTCTGCCCTCACTCACTCTGCCCTCTCTCACTCTGCCATCTCTCCCTCTGCCCTCTCTCACTCTGCCCCTCACTCAGTTTACCCTCTCTCACTCTGCCCTCACTCACTCTGCCCTCTCTCACTCTGCCCTCTCTCCCTCTGCCCTCTCTCACTCTGCCCTCTGTCACTCTGCCCTCTGTCACTCTTCCCCTATCTCACTCTGACCTCTCTCACTGTGCCTCACTCACTCTGCCCCTCTCTCACTCTGCCCTCTCTCACTCTGCCCTCTCTCACTCTGCCCTCTGTCACTCTGCCCTCTCTCACTCTTCCCCTATCTCACTCTGCCCTCACTCACTCTGCCCTCTCTCACTGTGCCTCACTTACTCTGCCCCTCTCTCACTCTGCCCTCTCTCACTCTGCCCTCATTCACTCTGCCCTCTCTCACTCTGACCTCTCTCACTCGGCCCTCTCTCGCTCTTCCCCTCTCTCACTCTGCCCCTCACTCACTCCACCCCTCACTCACTCTGCCCTCTCTCTCTCTGCCCTCTCTCACTCTGCCCCTATCTCACTCTGCCCTCTCTCACTCTGCCTCTCTCTCACTCCGCCCCTCACTCAGTCTGCCCTCTCTCACTCTGCCCTCTCTCACTCTGCCCTCTCTCACTCTGCCCTCTCTCACTCTGCCCCTCTCTCACTCTGCCCCTCTCTCACTCTGCCCTCTCTCACTCTGCCCTCTCTCTCTCTGCCCTCTCTCACTCTATCCCTATCTCACTCTGCCCTCTCTCACTCTGCCCTCACTCACTCTGCCCTCACTCAAACTGCCCTCTCTCTCTCTGCCCCTCTCTCACTCTGCCCTCTCTCACTCTGCCCTCTCTCTCTCTGCCCTCACTCACTCTGCCCTCTCTCAATCTGCCCTCTCTCACTCTGCCCCTCTCTCACTCTGCCCCTCTCTCACTCTGCCCTCTCTCTCTCTGCCCTCTCTCACTCTGCCCCTATCTCACTCTGCCCTCTCTCACTCTGCCCTTCTCTCACTCCGCCCCTCACTCAGTCTGCCCTCTCTCACTCTGCCCTCCCTCACTCTGCCCTCACTCACTCTGCACCTCTCTCATTCTGCCCTCACTCACTCTGCCCTCACTCACTCTGCCCCTCTCTCACTCTGCCCTCTCTCACTCTGCCCTCTCTCACTCTGCCCTCTCTCACTCTGCCCTCTCTCACTCTGCCCTCTCTCACTCTGCCCATCACTCAGTCTACCCTCTCTCACTCTGACCTCTCTCACTCTGCCCTCTCTCACTCTGCCCTCTCTCACTCTGCCCTCACTCACTCTGCCCTCTCTCACTCTGCCCTCCCTCACTCTGCCCTCACTCACTCTGCCCTCTCTCACTCTGCCCTCTCTCACTCTGCCCTCACTCACTCTGCCCTCTCTCACTCTGCCCCTGTCTCACTCTGCCCTCTCTCACTCTGCCCTCTCTCACTCTGCCCTCACTCACTCTGCCCTCTCTCACTCTGTCCCTCTCTCACTCTGCCCTCCCTCACTCTTCCCCTATCTCACTCTGCCCTCTCTCACTGTGCCTCACTCACTCTGCCCCTCTCTCACTCTGCCCTCTCTCACTCTGCCCTCACTCACTCTGCCCTCTCTCACTCTGCCCCTCTCTCACTCTGCCCTCTCTCACTCTGCCCTCACTCACTCTGCCCTCTCTCACTCTGCCCCTCTCTCACTCTGCCCTCCCTCACTCTGTCCCTCTCTCACTCTGCCCCTCTCTCACTCTGCCCTCTCTCACTCTGCCCCTCTCTCACTCTGCCCCATCTCACTCTCCCCTCTCTCACTCTGCCCTTCTCTCACTCTGCCCTCTCTCACTCTGCCCCTCTCTCACTCTGCCCCCTCTCACTCTCCCCTCTCTCACTCTGCCCCTCTCTCACTCTGCCCTCTCTCACTCTGCCCTCACTCACTCTGCCCCTCCTCACTCTGCCTCCCTCACTCTGCCCTCACTCACTCTGCCCTCTCTCACTCTGCCCTCACTCACTCTGCCCTCTCTCACTCTGCCCTCTCTCACTCTGCCTCTCTCACTCTGCTCTCTCTCACTCTGCCCTCTCTCAGTCTGCCCTCTCTCACTCTGACTTCTCTCACTCTGCCCTCTCTCACTCTGCCCTCTCTCTCTCAGCCCTCATTCACTCAACCCTCACTCACTCTGCCCTCTCTCACTCTGCCCCTCTCTCACTCTGCCCCTCTCTCACTCTGCCCCCTCTCACTCTGCCCCTCTCTCACTCTGCCCTCACTTACTCTGCCCTCTCTCACTCTACCCCTCTCTCACTCTGCCCCCTCTCACTCTGCCCTCTCTCACTCTGCCCCTCTCTCACTCTGCCCCCTCTCACTCTGCCCTCACTCACTCTGCCCTCTCTCACTCTGCCTCTCTCTCACTCTGCCCCTCTCTCACTCTGCCCTCTCTCCCTCTGCCCTCTGTCACTCTGCCCCTCACTCACTCTGCCCTCTCTCACTCTGCCCTCTCTCACTCTGCCCTCTCTCACTCTGCCCCTCTCTCACTCCGCCCTCTCTCCCTCCGCCCTCTCTCACTCAGCCCTCTCTCACTCTGCCCTCACTCACTCTGCCCTCTCTCACTCTGCCCTCTCTCACTCTGCCCCTCTCTCACTCTGCCCTCTCTCACTCTGCCCCTCTCTCACTCTGCCCCTCTCTCACTCTGCCCTCTCTCATTCTGCCCTCTCTCACTCTGCCCCTCTCTCATTCTGCCCTCTCTCACTCTGCCCTCACTCACTCTGCCCCTCACTCACTCTGCCTCCCTCACTCTGCCCTCACTCACTCTGCCCTCTCTCACTCTGCCCTCACTCACTCTGCCCTCTCTCACTCTGCCCTCTCTCACTCTGCCCTCACTCACTCTGCCTTCTCCCACTCTGCCCTCTCTCCCTCTGCCCTCTGTCACTCTGCCCCTCACTCACTCTGCCTCCCTCACTCTGCCCTCTCTCACTCTGCCCTCTCTCACTCTGCCCTCTGTCACTCTGCCCTCTCTCACTCTGCCCTCACTCACTCTGCCCTCTCTCACTCTGCCATCTCTCCCTCTGCCCTCTCTCACTCTGCCCCTCACTCAGACTACCCTCTCTCACTCTGCCCTCACTCACTCTGCCCTCTCACACTCTGCCCTCTCTCACTCTACCCTCTCTCTCTCTGCCCTCTCTCACTCTGCCCCTCTCTCACTCCGCCCCTCACTCAGTCTGCCCTCTCTCACTCTGCCCTCTCTCACTCTGCCCTCTCTCACTCTGCCCTCTCTCACTCTGCCCCTCTCTCACTCTGCCCTCTCTCACTCTGCCTCTCTCTCACTCCGCCCCTCACTCAGTCTGCCCTCTCTCACTCTGCCCTCTCTCACTCTGCCCTCTCTCACTCTGCCCTCTCTCACTCTGCCCCTCTCTCACTCTGCCCCTCTCTCACTCTGCCCTCTCTCACTCTGCCCTCTCTCTCTCTGCCCTCTCTCACTCTGCCCCTATCTCACTCTGCCCTCTCTCACTCTGCCCTCACTCACTCTGCCCTCACTCAAACTGCCCTCTCTCACTCTGCCCTCTCTCACTCTGCCCTCTCTCTCTCTGCCCTCTCTCACTCTGCCCTCTCTCAATCTGCCCTCTCTCACTCTGCCCCTCTCTCACTCTGAACCTCTCTCACTCTGCCCTCTCTCTCTCTGCCCTCTCTCACTCTGCCCTCTCTCACTCTGCCCTCTCTCACTCTGCCCTCACTCACTCTGCCCTCTCTCACTCTGACTTCTCTCACTCGGCCCTCTCTCACTCTGCCCTCTCTCTCTCTGCCCTCACTCACTCTACCCTCACTCACTCTGCCCTCTCTCACTCTGCCGGTCTCTCACTCTGCCCCTTTCTATCTCTGCCCCCTCTCACTCTGCCCCTCTCTCACTCTGCCCTCACTCACTCTGCCCTCTCTCACTCTGCCCCTCTCTCACTCTGCCCTCTCTCACTCTGCCCTCTCTCACTCTGTCCCTCTCTCACTCTGCCCTGTCTCCCTCTGCCCTCTGTCACTCTGCCCCTCACTCACTCTGCCCTCTGTCACTCTGCCCTCTGTCACTCTGCCCCTCTCTCACTCTGCCCTCTCTCACTCTGCCCTCATTCAGTCTGCCCTCTCTCACTCTGACCTCTCCCAATCTGCCCTCTCTCGCTCTGCCCCTCTCTCACTCTGCCCTCCCTCACTCTGCTCTCACTCTGCCCTCTCTCACTCTGACCTCTCTCACTCTGCCCTCTCTCTCTCTGCCCTCATTCACTCTGCCCTCTCTCACTCTGCCCTCATTCACTCTGCCCTCTCTCACTCTGCCCCTCTCTCACTCTGCCCTTTCTCACTCTGCCCTCTCTCACTCTGCCCTCTCTCACTCTGCCCCTCTTTCACTCTGCCCCTCTCTCACTCTGCCCTCACTCACTCTGCCCTCCCTCACTCTGCCCCTCTCTCACACCGCCCCTCACTCAGTCTGCCCTCTCTCACTCTGCCCTCTCTCACTCTGCCCTCACTCACTCTGCCCTCTCTCACTCTGCCCTCACTCACTCTGCCCCTCTCTCACTCTGCCCCCTCTCACTCTGCCCTCTCTCACTCTGCCCCTCACTCAGCCTACCCACTCTCACTCTGCCCTCTCTCACTCTGCCCTCTCTCACTCTGTCCTCTCTCTCTCTACCCTCTCTCACTCTGCCCTCTCTCTCTCTGCCCTCTCTCACTCTGCCCCTATCTCACTCTGCCCCCTCTCACTCTGCCCTCTCTCCCTCTGCCCTCTGTCACTCTGCCCCTCACTCACTCTGCCTCCCTCACTCTGCCCTCTCTCACTCTGCCCTCTCTCACTCTGCCCTCACTCACTCTGCCCTCTCTCACTCTGCCTCTCTCTCACTCTGCCCTCTCTCACTCTGCCCTCTCTCACTCTGCCCTCACTCACTCTGCCCTCTCTCACTCTGCCTCTCTCTCACTCTGCCCTCTCTCACTCTGCCCTCACTCACTCTGCCCTCTCTCACTCTGCCATCTCTCCCTCTGCCCTCTCTCACTCTGCCCCTCACTCAGTTTACCCTCTCTCACTCTGCCCTCACTCACTCTGCCCTCTCTCACTCTGCCCTCTCTCCCTCTGCCCTCTCTCACTCTGCCCTCTGTCACTCTGCCCTCTGTCACTCTTCCCCTATCTCACTCTGACCTCTCTCACTGTGCCTCACTCACTCTGCCCCTCTCTCACTCTGCCCTCTCTCACTCTGCCCTCTCTCACTCTGCCCTCTGTCACTCTGCCCTCTCTCACTCTTCCCCTATCTCACTCTGCCCTCACTCACTCTGCCCTCTCTCACTGTGCCTCACTTACTCTGCCCCTCTCTCACTCTGCCCTCTCTCACTCTGCCCTCATTCACTCTGCCCTCTCTCACTCTGCCCTCTCTCACTCTGCCCTCTCTCACTCTGCCCCTCTCACACTCTGCCCTCTCTCACTCTACCCTCTCTCTCTCTGCCCTCTCTCACTCTGCCCCTCTCTCACTCCACCCCTCACTCACTCTGCCCTCTCTCTCTCTGCCCTCTCTCACTCTGCCCCTATCTCACTCTGCCCTCTCTCACTCTGCCTCTCTCTCACTCCGCCCCTCACTCAGTCTGCCCTCTCTCACTCTGCCCTCTCTCACTCTGCCCTCTCTCACTCTGCCCTCTCTCACTCTGCCCCTCTCTCACTCTGCCCCTCTCTCACTCTGCCCTCTCTCACTCTGCCCTCTCTCTCTCTGCCCTCTCTCACTCTGCCCCTATCTCACTCTGCCCTCTCTCACTCTGCCCTCACTCACTCTGCCCTCACTCAAACTGCCCTCTCTCTCTCTGCCCCTCTCTCACTCTGCCCTCTCTCACTCTGCCCTCTCTCTCTCTGCCCTCTCTCACTCTGCCCTCTCTCAATCTGCCCTCTCTCACTCTGCCCCTCTCTCACTCTGCCCCTCTCTCACTCTGCCCTCTCTCTCTCTGCCCTCTCTCACTCTGCCCCTATCTCACTCTGCCCTCTCTCACTCTGCCCTTCTCTCACTCCGCCCCTCACTCAGTCTGCCCTCTCTCACTCTGCCCTCCCTCACTCTGCCCTCACTCACTCTGCACCTCTCTCACTCTGCCCTCACTCACTCTGCCCTCACTCACTCTGCCCTCTCTCACTCTGCCCCTCTCTCACTCTGCCCTCCCTCACTCTGTCCCTCTCTCACTCTGCCCCTCTCTCACTCTGACCTCTCTCACTCTGCCCTCTCTCACTCTGCCCTCTCTCACTCTGCCCTCTCTCTCTCTGCCCCTCTCTCACTCTGCCCTCTCTCACTGCCCTCCCTCACTCTGCCCTCTCTCACTCTGCCCTCTCTCACTCTGCCCTCACTCACTCTGCCCTCTCTCACTCTGCCCTCTCTCACTCTGCCCTCACTCACTCTGCCCTCTCTCACTCTGCCCTCTCTCGCTCTGCCCTCTCTCACTCTGCCCCTCTCTCACTCTGCCCTATCTCACTCTGCCCTCTCTCACTCTGCCCTCACTCACTCTGCCCTCACTCGCTCTGCCCCTCCCTCACTCTGCCCTCTCTCACTCTGCCCTCTCTCACTCTGCCATCTCTCACTCTGCCCTCTCTCACTCTGCCCCTCACTCAGTTTACCCTCTCTCACTCTGCCCTCACTCACTCTGCCCTCTCTCACTCTGCCCTCTCTCCCTCTGCCCTCTCTCACTCTGCCCTCTGTCACTCTGCCCTCTGTCACTCTTCCCCTATCTCACTCTGACCTCTCTCACTGTGCCTCACTCACTCTGCCCCTCTCTCACTCTGCCCTCTCTCACTCTGCCCTCTCTCACTCTGCCCTCTGTCACTCTGCCCTCTCTCACTCTTCCCCTATCTCACTCTGCCCTCACTCACTCTGCCCTCTCTCACTGTGCCTCACTTACTCTGCCCCTCTCTCACTCTGCCCTCTCTCACTCTGCCCTCATTCACTCTGCCCTCTCTCACTCTGACCTCTCTCACTCTGCCCTCTCTCGCTCTTCCCCTCTCTCACTCTGCCCCTCACTCACTCTGCCCTCTCTCACTCTGCCCTCTCTCACTCTGCCCTCTCTCACTCTGCCCTCTCTCACTCTGCCCCTCTCACACTCTGCCCTCTCTCACTCTACCCTCTCTCTCTCTGCCCTCTCTCACTCTGCCCCTCTCTCACTCCACCCCTCACTCACTCTGCCCTCTCTCTCTCTGCCCTCTCTCACTCTGCCCCTATCTCACTCTGCCTCTCTCTCACTCCGCCCCTCACTCAGTCTGCCCTCTCTCACTCTGCCCTCTCTCACTCTGCCCTCTCTCACTCTGCCCTCTCTCACTCTGCCCCTCTCTCACTCTGCCCCTCTCTCACTCTACCCTCTCTCACTCTGCCCTCTCTCTCTCTGCCCTCTCTCACTCTGCCCCTATCTCACTCTGCCCTCTCTCACTCTGCCCTCACTCACTCTGCCCTCACTCAAACTGCCCTCTCTCTCTCTGCCCCTCTCTCACTCTGCCCTCTCTCACTCTGCCCTCTCTCTCTCTGCCCTCTCTCACTCTGCCCTCTCTCAATCTGCCCTCTCTCACTCTGCCCCTCTCTCACTCTGCCCCTCTCTCACTCTGCCCTCTCTCTCTCTGCCCTCTCTCACTCTGCCCCTATCTCACTCTGCCCTCTCTCACTCTGCCCTTCTCTCACTCCGCCCCTCACTCAGTCTGCCCTCTCTCACTCTGCCCTCCCTCACTCTGCCCTCACTCACTCTGCACCTCTCTCACTCTGCCCTCACTCACTCTGCCCTCACTCACTCTGCCCTCTCTCACTCTGCCCCTCTCTCACTCTGCCCTCCCTCACTCTGTCCCTCTCTCACTCTGCCCCTCTCTCACTCTGACCTCTCTCACTCTGCCCTCTCTCACTCTGCCCTCTCTCACTCTGCCCTCTCTCTCTCTGCCCCTCTCTCACTCTGCCCTCTCTCACTCTGCCCCTCTCTCACTCTGCCCTCTCTCACTCTGCCCTCCCTCACTCTGCCCTCTCTCACTCTGCCCTCTCTCACTCTGCCCTCACTCACTCTGCCCTCTCTCACTCTGCCCTCTCTCACTCTGCCCTCACTCACTCTGCCCTCTCTCTCTCTGCCCCTCTCTCACTCTGCCCTCTCTCACTCTGCCCCTCTCTCACTCTGCCCTCTCTCACTCTGCCCTCCCTCACTCTGCCCTCTCTCACTCTGCCCTCTCTCACTCTGCCCTCACTCACTCTGCCCTCTCTCACTCTGCCCTCTCTCACTCTGCCCTCACTCACTCTGCCCTCTCTCACTCTGCCCTCTCTCGCTCTGCCCTCTCTCACTCTGCCCCTCTCTCACTCTGCCCTATCTCACTCTGCCCTCTCTCACTCTGCCCTCACTCACTCTGCCCTCACTCGCTCTGCCCCTCCCTCACTCTGCCCTCTCTCACTCTGCCCTCTCTCACTCTGCCCTCTCTCACTCTGCGCTCTCTCATTCTCACCATTCCATCCTACCATGCCCACCCTCATTTCGCTCTTCTGGAGGCATTTATCCACCCCGCAGGTCGCACCCCCTCCCCCAGCACGTTACCCTGGATATCCCCACTCCGATTTCCCCCCCCCCTCATGTAACTCCTTCCCCCTCACCCTACCCAGCCGCCAGACTCTTACCCCCTCAGACCCTTACCTCCTGACTCCTCCCACCCAGACTCCTCCCCTGACTCCTCCCCCAGACCCCTCCCCAGACTCTCCTCCCCAACTCCTCCCCCTTCAGTCTCATCCCCAGACTCCTCCCCTGACTCCTCCCCAGACTCCTCCCCAGACTCCTCCCACCCAGACCCCACCCCTGACTCCTCCCACCCAGACTCCTCCCCCTGACTCCTCCTCCAACTCCTCCCCTTCGACCCCACCCCTGGACTCCTCCCCCCAGACTCCTCCCCCACAGACTCCTCCCCTGACACCACCTCCTACTCCTCCCCTGACTCCTCCCACCCAGACTCCTCCCTGACTCCTCCCACCCAGACTCCTCCCTGACTCCTCCCACCCAGACTCCTCCCTGACTCCTCCCACCCAGACTCCTCCCTGACTCCTCCCACCCAGACTCCTCCCTGACTCCTCCCACCCAGACTCCTCCCTGACTCCTCCCACCCAGACCCCACCCCTGACTCCTCCCACCCAGACTCCACCCCCTGACTCCTCCTCCAACTCCTCCCCTTCGACCCCACCCCTGGACTCCTCCCCCCAGACTCCTCCCCCACAGACTCCTCCCCTGACACCACCTCCTACTCCTCCCCTGACTCCTCCCACCCAGACTCCTCCCTGACTCCTCCCACCCAGACTCCTCCCTGACTCCTCCCACCCAGACTCCTCCCTGACTCCTCCCACCCAGACTCCTCCCTGACTCCTCCCACCCAGACTCCTCCCATGACTCCTCCCACCCAGACTCCACCCCTGACTCCTCCCCCTGTATCCACCCCTGACTCCTCCCACCCAGAATGCTCCCCTGACTCCTCCCACCCAGGCTCCACCCCCAAACTCCTCCCCTTGTGGCCACCTCCCTCCCAGACTCCTCCCCCTGGGCTCCTCCCCATCAGACTCCTCCCCCAAACTCCTCCCCCTCTGGACTCCCTCCCGGACTACTCCCCCATGTTATTCCTTCCTCCTTCCTGACTCTTTCCTCTATCCTTGTTCCTTCCTCCCTCTGGACTCCTGCCCTTACACGTTCCTCACCCCCTACACTTACCTCCCCAGTTGCTGTATCCTCCCCATTACCCCTCCTCCCCCGTACTCCCCCCACCACTGACCTCACCCCTCAACACCTTCATTTCCCCCCTCCCAACCTCACCCCTCCCCCAACAACCTGACACATCTTCCTCTCTACTCGCTCGGTACATCTTCCTCTCCCACTCGCACCTAGACCTTCCTCTCTACCCTCTTGGTACATCTTCCTCTCCCACTCACACCTAGACCTTCCTCTGTACTCGCTCGGTACATCTTCCTCTCCCACTCACACGTAGACCTTCCTCTGTACTCGCTCGGTACATCTTCCTCTCCCACTCACACCTAGGCATTCCTCTCTACTCGCTCGGTACATCTTCCTCTCCCACTGGCACCTAGACCTTCCTCTGTACTCGCTCGGTACATCTTCCTCTCCCACTCACACGTAGACCTTCCTCTGTACTCGCTCGGTACATCTTCCTCTCCCACTCACACGTAGACCTTCTTCTGTACTCGCTCGGTACATCTTCCTCTCCCACTCACACCTAGACCTTCCTCTCTACTCGCTCGGTACATCTTCCTCTCCCACTCGCACCTAGACCTTCCTCTCTACCCTCTTGGTACATCTTCCTCTCCCACTCACACCTAGACCTTCCTCTCTACTCGCTCGGTACATCTTCCTCTCCCACTCACACCTAGACCTTCCTCTGTACCCTCTTGGTACATCTTCCTCTCCCACTCACACCTAGACCTTCCTCTCTACTCGCTCGGTACATCTTCCTCTCCCACTCGCACCTAGACTTTCCTCTTTACCCTCTTGGTACATCTTCCTCTCCCACTCACACCTAGATCTTCCTCTCCCACTCACACCTAGATCTTCCTCTCCCACTCACACCTAGACCTTCCTCTCTACTCGCTCGGTACATCTTCCTCTCCCACTGGCACCTAGACCTTCCTCTGTACCCTCTTGGTACATCTTCCTCTCCCACTCACAGCTGGATCTTCCTCTCCACCCCCTCAATGATCATTCGTAGCAGAACATGGCCAAGACACTGAAATCCCGAAACAGACCCTCATCAGTGATTT
Organism: Cetorhinus maximus; assembly: GCF_964194155.1. NCBI lineage: Eukaryota > Metazoa > Chordata > Chondrichthyes > Lamniformes > Cetorhinidae > Cetorhinus > Cetorhinus maximus. The sequence goes on along the minus strand of NW_027597724.1, from coordinate 50,277 downwards.
TGCACCTTCCGTGAGCTGCTTTGTCATGGAACCATGTCCATGAGAATCCACCCAGCAAACCATGGACGTTCCTCCAGGTTCCCGTTGCTGTCGGGCTCCAGCATCTTCTGCTCCTTGAATGTCCACGATGTGAGCAAGGCCCTGGTGGGTAAGCACTTTTGCACGTCACACTTGTCAAGACGTGTTCTGCACCGACGTGTTTTCCCGCTGATTTGGGTGATAAATTTGATGTTGGGGGGGGATGATTCCAGTGAGCTGGGCTTATAATGATATGCAGATGTATTACAATGAAGTTCCTGACGTGCGGCAGTGGGAAATGCAGCCCGCCATTGACAGGCAGAGCAGACGATTGCAAACTGGTTTCACAACGTCGTGAAACCGATTTTCGGCCTTCCCGCCATATTGTCCGCTCATGCCCGCCATGACGCCTGACACCAGCGGGCACGGAAAATTCTGCCCTGTGTCTGTGTTTATATGTTTATGTGTGTGTGAGAGTGTGTGTGTGTGATGTCTGTGTGTGTGCGTGTGTGTGTTTGTGTGTTTGTGTGAGTATGTTTGTGTGTGTGTGTGTATTTGTGTGTGTTTGTGTGAGTATGTTTGTGTTTGTGTGTGTGATTGTGTGTTTATGTGTTTGTATGTCTAAGTTTGTGTGTGTCCGTGTGTCTATGTTTGTGTGTGTGTGTCTGAGTCTTTGTGCGTGCATTTGTGTGTGTGTGTGTATTTGTGTGTGCGTGTATTTGTCTATGTTTGTATGTGTGTGTGTGTCTGAGTCTTTGTGTGTGTGTGTGTGTGTGTGTGTGTGTCTGTGTCTGTGTGTGTGTCTGTGTGTGTGTCTGTGTGTGTGTGTGTGTCTGTGTGTGTGTGTGTCTGTGTATGTGTGTGTGTCTGTGTGTGTGTGTCTGTTTGTGTGTGTCTGTGTGTGTCTGTGTGTGTATTTGTGTGTGTGTCTGTGTGTGTGTGTCTGTGTGTGTGTCTGTGTGTGTGTGTGTGTCTGTGTGTGTGTGTGTCTGTGTGTGTATTTGTGTGTGTGTCTGTGTGTGTGTGTCTGTGTCTGTGTATGTGTGTGTGTCTGTGTGTGTGTGTGTCTGTGTGTGTGTGTCTGTGTGTGTATTTGTGTGTGTGTCTGTGTGTGTATTTGTGTCTGTGTGTGTATTTGTGTCTGTGTCTGTGTGTCTGTGTGTGTGTGTGTGTGTGTCTGTGTCTGTGTGTGTGTGTCTGTGTGTGTATTGGTGTGTGTGTGTGACTGTGTTTATGTAGGACAGTATCAGTATGATATAGATTTGCTAACACAGACCAGGCTCACTAAAGCAGAACGCTTCACATTTGTCAAATCACAGTAAAAACCAGTAACACAGTTCACCAGACCCGTTCAAACAGGTTCTACTGGTGACCTTCATTTCCAAGTGTTATTGCTTTTCCCTTTTGTGTGTGGATGTAGCTGGAGACTGTTTATACCTGATCCCCTGAAGTGTATATAACCCAAACTAACTTTAATGGCAGTGAAAGCTGCCCAGACATTAAACCTGGGAAATAAGGGTGCTGGTCTGTCCCACCTGGGGGGGACCGATGTGAGACAGAGTTCGCAGTCACACCGAAATGTCCTTTCACTGAGTTTCCTGCTTCTCGGCTGACTGTCATGTGAAAGGGGTTGGGCCCAGGCCTGTCCTCAGTGAGAAGCCCAGGCCTCCCGCTCGGTGGGAATGTGAGGGGAAGGTGAGGTTTACAGACCCCAGCAGGGTCGGGGGTGGGGTGGGGGGTGTAGTAGGGGAGGGGCGGGGGGGTGGAGTGGGGGAGGGGCCGGAGTGGGTGTAGTGGGGGAGGGGCCAGGGTGGGTGTAGTGGGGGAGGGGCCAGGGTGGGTGTAGTGGGGGAGGGGCCGGGGTGGGTGTAGTGGGGGAGGGGCCGGAGTGGGTGTAGTGGGGGAGGGGCCGGAGTGGGTGTAGTGGGGGAGGGGCCGGGGTGGGTGTAGTGGGGGAGGGGCCGGAGTGGGTGTAGTGGGGGAGGGGCCGGAGTGGGTGTAGTGGGGGAGGGGCCGGAGTGGGTGTAGTGGGGGAGGGGCCGGGGTGGGTGTAGTGGGGGAGGGGCCGGAGTGGGTGTAGTGGGGGAGGGGCCGGAGTGGGTGTAGTGGGGGAGGGGCCGGAGTGGGTGTAGTGGGGGAGGGGCCGGAGTGGGTGTAGTGGGGGAGGGGCCGGGGTGGGTGTAGTGGGGGAGGGGCTGGGGTGGGTGTAGTGGGGGAGGGGCTCGGTGGGTGGAGTGGGGGAGGGGCCGGGGTGGAGTGGGGGAGGGGCCAGGGGTGGGTGTAGTGGGGGAGGGGCCAGGGTGGGTGTAGTGGGGGAGGGGCTCGGTGGGTGTAGTGGGGGAGGGGCCATAGTGGGTGTAGTGGGTGAGGGGCGGTGGGGGAGGGGTCGGGGTGGGTGGAGTTGGGGAGGGGCCAGGTGGAGTTGGGGAGGGGCCAGGTGGTTGAGTGGGGGCGGAGCCGGGGGTGGAGTTGGGGAGGTGAGGGGGGGTGGGTGGAGTGAGGGAGGGGCCTGGGGTGGAGTGGGGGAGGGGCTGGGGGTGGAGTGAGGGAGGGGCCTGGGGTGGAGTGGGGGAGGGGCTGGGGGTGGATTTGGGGAGGGGCCAGGAGTGGAGTCGGGGAGGGGCCAGATGGTGGAGTTGGGGAGGGGCCAGGTGGTGGAGTGGGGGAGGGGCCGGGGGTGGAGTGGGGGAGGGGCCGTGGGTGGAGTGGGGGAGGGGCCGGGGTGGAGTGCGGGAGGGGCCGTGGGTGGAGTGCGGGAGGGGCTGGGGTGGAGTGGGGGAGGGGCTGGGGGTGGAGTGGGGGAGGGGCCAGGGGTGGAGTGGGGGAGGGGCCGGGGGTGGAGTGCGGGAGGGGCCGGGGTGGAGTGGGGGAAGGGCCGGGGGGGGTGGAGTGGGGGAGGGGCCAGGGGTGGAGTGGGGGAGGGGCCGGGAGTGGAGTGGGGGAGGGGCCGGGGGTGGAGTGAGGGAGGGGCCGGGGGTGGAGTGGGGGAGGGGCTGGGGGTGGAGTGAGGGAGGGGCCGGGGGTGGAGTGGGGGAGGGGCTGGGGGTGGAGTGAGGGAGGGGCCGGGGGTGGAGTGGGGGAGGGGCTGGGGGTGGAGTGAGGGAGGGGCCGGGGTGGAGTGGGGGAGGGGCTGGGGGTGGAGTGAGGGAGGGGCCGGGGGTGGAGTGGGGTAGGGGCCGGGGGTGGAGTGAGGGAGGGGCCGGGGGTGGAGTGGGGGAGGGGCCGGGGGTGGAGTGGGGGAGGGGCCGGGGGTGGAGTGAGGGAGGGGCCGGGGGTGGAGTGGGGGAGGGGCCGGGGGTGGAGTGAGGGAGGGGCCGGGGGTGGAGTGGGGGAGGGGCCGGGGGTGGAGTGAGGGAGGGGCCGGGGGTGGAGTGGGGGAGGGGCCGGGGGTGGAGTGAGGGAGGGGCCGGGGGTGGAGTGGGGGAGGGGCCGGGGGTGGAGTGGGGGAGGGGCTGGGGGTGGAGTGAGGGAGGGGCAGGGGGGTGGAGTGGGGTAGGGGCCGGGGGTGGAGTGAGGGAGGGGCCGGGGGTGGAGTGGGGGAGGGGCTGGGGGTGGAGTGAGGGAGGGGCTGGGGGTGGAGTGAGGGAGGGGCAGGGGGGTGGAGTGGGGTAGGGGCCGGGGGTGGAGTGAGGGAGGGGCCGGGGGTGGAGTGGGGGAGGGGCTGGGGGTGGAGTGAGGGAGGGGCCGGGAGTGGAGTGGGGGAGGGGCCGGGGGTGGAGTGGGGGAGGGGCTTGGGGTGGAGTGGGGGAGGGGCTGGGTTCCTGATTTGTACCTTGTAGATGGTGGACAGGCTTTGGGGAGTCAGGAGGTGAGTTACTCTCTGCAGGATTCCCAGCCTCTGACCTGCTCTTGTAGCCACAGTATTTATATGGCTGGTCCAGTTCAGTTTCTCGTCAATGGTAACCCCCAGGATGTTGATAGTGGGGGATTCAGCGATGGTAATGCCATTGAACACCAAGGGGCGGTGGTTAGATTCTCTCCTGTTAGAGATGGTCACGCGTGTGGTGTGAGTGCACTATTGGCGCTCTCAGTATTGCTCAACACATGTTGCCCAATCACCAATCACAGAATCACAAAATCACAGAATTTTAATGGCACAGAAAGAGGGCATTCATCTCCAAATGAGCATTATGGTCTAGTTCCATTGTCCTGCCCTTTCCCCGTGCCCCTGTACATTGTTTCTATTCAAATAATCCCCCAATACCCTCTTGAATGCCTTGATTGAACTGCATTCCAGACTCGAACCACTCACTGTGTGAAGAAACTTTTTCTCATGTCACATTTGCTTCTTTTGCAAATCACTTTAAATCTGCGCCCTCTCATTCTCGATCCTTTTACAAGTGGGAACAGCTTCTCCCCCATGCTCTGTCCAGCCCCCTCATGATTTTGAACATCTCTATCAAATCTCCTCTTAGCCTTCTCCTCTCCAAGGAGAACAGTCCCGACCTCTCCAATCTATCCTCTTAACTGAAGTTTCTCATCCCTGGAACTATTCTTATAAACCTTTGCTGCACTCTCTCCAATGTGTCCACATCCTTCCTATAACATGGCACCCAGAATTGTACACAATGCTCCAGCTGAGGTCTAACCAGTGTCTTATATAAATTCAGCATAACCTCCCTGCTCTTTACTCTATGCCTTTATTAATAAAGCCCAGGATACTATTTGCTTTATTAACCACTCTCTCCACCTGTCCTGCTACCTTCAATGATCTATGCACATATACACCCAGGTCTTTCTGCTCCTGCACCCCCTTCAAAATTTCACCCTTTATTTTATATTGTCTGTCCATGTTCTTCGTACCAAAATGCATCACCTCACACTTCTCCACATTGAACTTCATCTGCCACCTATCTGCCCACTCCACCCACTTGTCTATGTCCTCTTGAGGTTCCACACCATCCTCCTCGCAGTCCACAACACTCCCAAGCTTCATATCATCTGCAAACTTTGAAATTGTCCCCTGCACACCAAGATCTAGATCATTAATATAGATCAGGAAAAGCAAGGGTCCCAATACCCACCCCTGGGGAACTCCACTACAAACCTTCCTCCAGCCCCAAAAATACCCATTGATATTCCTACTGGAAGATTATGGCCAGTGCCCCTGCAATTCTACTCTCACTTCCTTCAATATCCTTGGATGCATCTCACCCGGTCCCAGTGCCTTATCAACTTGAAGTACCGACAGTCTATTCAACACTTCCTAGTTATCAATTTTGAACCCTTCTAGTGACAGAGTTTCCTCGTCTGTCACCATGGCCTGGGTAGCATCTACCTCCTTGGTAAAGACGGATGCAAAGTATTCATTTAATACCTCAGCCATGATCCCTTCGTCCATGTGTAAATTGCCTTTTAGGTCCCTAATCGGCCCTACTCCTCCGTTTACCGCCCTTTTACTATTTATATGCCTATAGAAGACTTTGGGATTCCCCTTTATGTTTGGCTGCCAGTCTTTTCTCATAATCCCTCTTCGCTTCTCTAATATGTTTTTTCACCTCCCCTCTGAACCTTCTGTATTCCTCTTGGTTCTCAATTGTATTTTCTACCTGACACCTGTCATAAACGCAATTCTTCTTTATCTTAATTACAATCTCCTTTTTCATCCAGGGAGCTCTGGATTTGTTTGCCCTGCCTTTCCCTTTCGATGGAATACACCGTGACTGTGCCCGAGCCAATTCTTTGTGGAAGGTAGCCCATTGTTCAGTGACAGTTTTTCCTGCCAACCTTCCTTTCCAGCCTATCTGGCCCAGCTCCGTTCTTGACCCATCGAAATTGGCTCTAGTCCAGTTAATTATTCTTACTCTGGATCACCTATCGTCCTTTCCTATTGTCATCCTAAAGTGTACAATGATCACGGGTACCATAATGCTATGAATCTTCAGGCCTGTCAACGTTTTCTACTTCCAGCAATGGAATTTCCTGGCTACCAGCCAGGCGGGTCTCTGGAGGACAAAGGGATTGTAGGTAGAGGCACAGCTTAGAGAGGAGCCAATGAGGAGAGGTCCTTGACCATCTTCTCCTGCTTTGAAATTTTCCGATGTCCTTCTGAGCCCAAGTCTTGTCGAAATAAGTAATTGGCTAATGAGAGTCACCGGAGGCAGGAGAGCACGAGGAACCCGTGGTTCCACTGATCAAAGGGTCTATTCTGCTCCCTTCACAATGGCCCAGGCTGTGTCCCAGCAACCAACCACAAATCAGCCTCACATCCTGGCTGCCATGTGGCGTCTTCCAGTGGGTTAAAGGTCAGGCACAGGGCCAAAAACTAGCTCAGTGCCCATGGGGTATTAATTCGATTGTTAAGATGCACAGGTGAAAGCCTTGTTTACTCGTGTACTTAGAGCACTTAAAAAGAGAGACTGCTGGGACACTATTGGTAGTGGGCAGGGAGCAGACATTTGCCATGCTGCGCTCTGTCAATAAACCTATTATCAAGAAAACATTTTTGAGTCTGGTTTCATATTTCACCATCTGGCTTGGAATGCAATTATCCCACGGGACTGTTTTGGAAAACAGGCTCTGTTTTTCCCCTCTGAGGGTCTGGGAAAGTTTGTCTCCTCTACAAGAATCGATTCCTTCCCATGCCCTGAAGGTCTGATTCTGGCTGAAACTTAACCATGGAAAGATCAAACAAAAGCCCCTGACTAGGGGTTGCCAAATCCAGCTTGAAACTATCCCTGGAGGTTTCGTTCCAGTATTTTGACAATAGATGATCAAATATGTTCAAAGGTAGTGAATAAGCCACACATGTTTATTTTTAAAGATCTATACACCTTTCCTCTGGGATGATAATCGCAACAGCATCCTAGAGGTTAGTTTTCCATTCCTGGACTCTCCAGGGCAATCCTGGAGGAGTTGGCAACTTCTCACTCTGATACCCTCCCCTAGCCCCACCCGCCAAACCCCGTTGATTCTGTAACCGTCAGCCAGGCTCAGCTGATAGTAACTGAGATGGTGTCAATGTGAGAGCCACAGGCCTGTGCAGTTCCCGGTGACTAAAAGGGTGATTCCAAAAATGGTGACAGAATCAGACTGGGGGAACAACTGAGAATCCTCCATTCTCTGCCCGCAGCCACTCTTTTCTCGAACTTCGGGGTTCGGTCATTAACACTCTTACCCTTGTGTCCAGCTGCCGCTCCTCCTCCCTTCGGGCTGCCCGAGGGCCCTGGCCTGATCCCCTGAGGGGAAGGAGCACCTGGAGGGACATCGAGGTGCCTCATTTCCCTCTGGTGTTACCACTGCAGGAACTTGCCCGCGATGGAGTGCAGGTCTCCACCTATCTCCACGTTCTGCTGGACCAGGGTCTCCATGGCGCCCGCCATCCTCCCCATGGAGACCTCCAGACGCGCACATGTGGGTACCATTTCATCAGAGAGCAGGCGGGCACACTCTCCAACTTGTGTGTCACTCTGATGAGGCTTCCAACATCTCTGTGTGATGTTCCCCCACCTTCTGCTGACTCTCCACGATGAGCTGGGAGGCCAAACCCAGAGACTCGGACCTCACAGATCCTCTTCCCCAGCATCCTCCGAGTGCTGGGGATCTCGACTGAGCCTGCGTCCTCCTGCTGCAGAGACCTGTCCGTGTGGTGACCACCAGACTGTGAACCCGAGCCTGCTCTAGATCGAGGTCCCCCCGAGGTGTGTGTGTGTCTCTGCGCTGGTGGAGGGTGTGGGTAAGCGCTGTGACGGGTCTTCCAGGCTGCTTATTTCCACCTCTTCTATGGAGGAGGCTGGAGGTGAGGACCTGGACGGAGCTGAGGGACTGGCTGAGGATATCGGTCGCTTGGCAGAGCTCCCTGAGAACCAAAGTAGAGATAATTAGTGCCTTGCAGCAGAGTCAAAAGCAGGAGAGAGGGACTCTCACAGCTGCTTTGAGAGAGGGATAATGTGGTGCAGGATCCTCACGTGGGTGTTCACCGCCGATCTCACTGTCGCACAGGCAGAGTCCACGTCCTCACCAGTCAGCGCGATGGCACACGCCTCAAAGTGAGTGAAGGGGCTATTGTGGGACACTCCACCCCTGGTCTGGGATCTCTCCCTGCTGTTGTGAGCCAGCTTCTCCCGCATGAAAACAGCTGGAGAGAGTGTGAGCGGGACACGTGGCACTGAGCGGGATGTTTGTGCGGTGAGCGGAGACATGGACAGGATGTGAGCTCCAGAGGATAGGAGCCTGATGGAGATGTGAGGGTGTGTGTGAGTGAGAGTTAGCGGTGTTGTCCCTTGAGGTGTGTGCTGGGTTTGTGAGTGTGTGAGTTGAGAGCGATGTGAAGAGTGAGTTACCCTGGGGAACGGAGGAGACCATTCACCCTGTAGTGGCACTGGGTGGCTGCCCTCTTTTGCAGGGCATTGGCACTGACCCCCACTGCCAACGCCTCCCATGCTGGATTGGTGACCTTGCTCGCTGGTTGTGTGGCACCGTGCTAAATGGGATAGATTTCAAACAGATCTAGCAACTCAAGTCTGAGCATCCATGAGGCGCTGTGGGCCATCAGCAGCAGCAGAATTGTACTCGAACACAATCTGTAACCTCATGGCCCAGCATATCCCCCACTCTACCATTACCATCAAGCCAGGGGATCAACCCTGGTTCAATGAAGAGTGCAGGAGGTCATGTCAGGAGCAGCACCAGGCTTACCTAAAAATGAGGTGTCAACCTGGTGAAGCTATACCACAGGACTACTTGCGTGCCAAACAGCATAAGCAGCAAGTGATAGACAGAACTAAGCGATCCCACAACCAACGGATCAGATCTAAGCTCTGCAGTCCTGCCACATCCAGTTGTGAATGGTGGTGGACAATTAAACTACTCACTGGAGGAGGAATCTCCACAAATATCCCCATCCTCAATGATGGAGGAGCCCAGAACATCAGTGCCAAAGATAAGGCTGAAGCATTTGCAACAATCTTCAGCCAGAAGTGCTGAGTCAATGATCCATCACGGCCTCCTCCGGAGGTCCCCAGCATCACAGATGTCAGTCTTCAGCCAATTTGATTCACTCCACATGGTATCAAGAATTGGCTGAAGGCATTGGATACTGCAAAGGCTCTGGGCCCTGACAATATTCTGGCAATAGTACTGAAGACTTGTGCTCCAGAACTTGCTGCGCCCCTAGCCAAGCTGTTCCAGGGAAAAAGGGGATTAAGTCTTAAGTCTTTCCGGACTTAACATTACGTTCAGTAACTTCAGACCATGAGCTCTATCCTTTATCTCCACCCTTTTTTAATCCCCTTTTTTCTATATTCATTTTTATTTTTTATCCACTTATTTTTATCTTTATTTTTATTTTTATTCATTTACCCATGGTTTATCCTCCCTTTTTTATCCTCCCTTCTATCCCATTTTCCATCCCTTTTTTCCCTCACCACTGCCCCTCTCCCCCACCCCACCCCCACGAGGACCATCTGACACTGGTTACATGTTGTTCTTTCCAGAGTGCTTACCCTTGTCCTGCTATTATCACATTCTGCTTCCTTACCTTAATGCCACCATCAGCACCTTTTGTAGCCCTCACCACCACCATTAACACTCCCTTTGTCCTTCAGTTCATGACATCTTTGTCAATCTCCCCTTTGCTCCCACCTATCTCTGGCCTTCTATCCATCTCCACCTGCCCCACCCCCGCCCCCTTAAACTGTATACATTTCATCACATTTCCTCTTCCCTTCAGCTCTGAAGAAGGGTCACACGGACTCGAGACGTTAACTCTGTTTCTCTCTCCACAGATGCTGCCAGACCTGCTGAGTTTTCCCAGCATTTTCTGTTTTTGTTAGCCTAGTTTCTTTACTCTTATTTATTTAGCTTAACTGCAACAGTCATAAAAATTTCAGTAGAAATGCAGACTCCTTTTAAACGTGGAAACATAGAAACTAGGAGCAGGAGTAGGCCATTCAGCCCTTCGAGCCTGCTCCACCATTCATTATGATCATGGCTGATCATCCAACTCAATAGCCTGCTCCCGCTTTCTCCCCATATCCTTTGATCCCTTTCGCCCCAAGAGCAATATCTAACTCCTTGAAAATATACAATGTTTTGGCCTCAACTACTTTCCGTGCTAGTGAATTCCACAGGCTCACCACTCTCTGGATGAAGAAATTTCTCCTCATCTCAGTCCTAAATGGTCTACCCCGTATCCTCAGACTGTGACCGCTGGTTCTGGACTCCCCCACCATCGGGAACATCCAGATTTGTTAACATTTATTGGATTTATGATCCATTAACCGATAAGAGGTACCCCATTCGGCAATGGAATTCCATAGTAAGATACAAGCAAATTAATGGTAAACCATGTCTTCCTCCAGTTGTAACTTTCAAACAATTAGAAGCATTCCTCTGGAATCACTCCAGAATTATTGGGTATTTGGCCACCGTAAAACTTGATTTAGTTAAGAAGGAAATTTCCCTGGTATACACGAATCAGGAATTAGTTTGTACTACGGACGAATTACATACCTTAACCACCCATCATTGGTGGGATATTTTCAGATGGCCATGACTAACCCGAGAAAGAATGCAGCAAACAAGATAAGCCCTTTGTTTGTACCATATTATAAAGGCAGGGACCTTGCGGTCGAATTCGGGCTTCACCTATGGACTGGGTTCGCGACCGGTGCCAAGGAACACGAGGATATCTCTGGACCAGCAGGGTCCCTAGCGGGCAGAAGGATGTGAGATTATTGCTTGTGGTTGTATAAATATAATAAAGTAACATTTATAATCAGTTGTCTCCTTTGATTCCACTCATATCGGTCAGATCGGAAGAGAGCGTTATACTATATAACGGAACAAGTCCCTCTCTTGTCCAGCTCCTCCTGGTTTTAATGAACTGAAACGGCATTCGGTTTCTCGGTGTCCATGGGTCCCTTTCTCTGGGCCTCCTGTTGCTAGGCAACTGCACAGTTTTTTCCTACCTTGTGTTTGCTTTAACTTCCCTTCAAGAGTCATAAAACCTCATTAGAATGGAGGCATCTCTAAAAGAGAAACCAAAACTCAAGCTCCCCCCCCTCAAACCAGCTCCGAACACACAGATACAGAAATACAAATTCACTTTTAACTTAAAGCTGAAACTCATTCCTAACATCCACAAAAACAATTTACTTGAACTGTCTCTCGTCCCTAAGAGTGTGTATGTGGGCTTGTGCAGTGTATGTGTGGGTATTTCCGTGTTTGTGTGTGTATGTGCATGTCAATGTGTGTGTTTGTATTTCTGTGTGTATGTGTGTGTGTGTGTGTGTGTGCATGTCAATGTGTGTGTGTTTGTATTTCTGTGTGTATGTGTGTGTGTGTGTGTGCATGTCAATGTGTGTGTGTTTGTATTTCTGTGTGTATGTGTGTGTGTGTCAATGTGTGTGTGTTTATATTCCTCTGTGTGTATGTGTGTGTGTGTGCATGTCAATGTGTGTGTGTTTGTATTTCTGTGTGTATGTGTGTGTGTGTGTGTGTGCATGTCAATGTGTGTGTGTTTGTATTTCTGTGTGTATGTGTGTGTGTGTGTGTGTGCATGTCAATGTGTGTGTGTTTGTATTTCTGTGTGTATGTGTGTGTGTGTGTGCATGTCAATGTGTGTGTGTTTGTATTTCTGTGTGTATGTGTGTGTGTGTGTGTGTGTCAATGTGTGTGTTTGTATTTCTGTGTGTATGTGTGTGTGTGTCAATGTGTGTGTGTTTGTATTTCTGTGTGTATGTGTGTGTGTGTGTGTGTGTCAATGTGTGTGTGTTTGTATTCCTGTGTGTATGTGTGTGTGTGTGTGTGTGTCAATGTGTGTGTGTTTGTATTTCTGTGTGTATGTGTGTGTGTGTGTGTATGTCAATGTGTGTGTGTTCGTATTCCTGTGTGTGTGTGTGTGTTTGTGTATGTGCATACTGTCTGAGCAGTGTTGTTGGGGCCCCCAAATCCAAACTTTTTTTATTTTAACTTTATTTTTGATACTGAGAAATCACCCAGACTGTTTACCCATTAGTTTTCTTTTGGGAAAATTAGAATTTGTCCATCCCCTTAAATGTCAGGTAAATTTTCCTGCCGTTTGAACGTTTGAAGTAGTAACTCATGTCCGGCTATTTATCAATTCCAATTTCAGAAACGGGCATGGTGCTTTTTAATGGTGGTTTTACATCAGAGACAAAGGCCTTTGCCGTTAGTTTTGAGGTGATTTCCATGCCTCCCACACTCAACCATTTTGTCCCAAAACATAACAAATAGTAACACACGGCCCAAATGGTGGAGGCCGAGGCTCAGAAAGGTGAAGTCCTTTTTGCTGCGCTTTAGTTTGTAAAACTGTTGGGCTCACACGGAGATGGAGTCCATTGTCACCTGTTTTAACAACAGGAGCAAACACAGGCCATTCATTGGCCAGGAGCCCCCAGTGGGTTAATATGTCCAATCATATCTGTCAGTATAGAAACTTTAAACCTAATAATGCCCAATGTACATCAGTAACCTGAAGGTTGTGTGATGTATTTGTTTAAAAGCGCTCTCAGTAGAAAGGGTTAACTCTGTGGCATGTTTGGGAGGAGCTGCAGGGGGGTGGGGGAAGGGCAGAGAAAACTTGGCTCTCAATTGCGTCACTTTGTGTTAACTTACCAAAACTTCCTCAATCAGAAGCCAAAGTCCATTTTGAACTCGGTTTGTTAGATCTTTTTGTTGTCTCCAACTCCCCCCAAATTTTGCAAATTGGGTATAGATTCCAATTACTTTGGAACAGCTTCTTTCAAACAAAGAGTCCACACACTAGCAGCCTCGCAAGACCCCAGGAAAGAAACT
>NW_027597724.1:0-32500 GCF_964194155.1 Cetorhinus maximus | reverse complement strand
CAGTTAACCCTGTGTGGGCTGGAAGGTCAGTTAACCCTGTGTGGGCTGGAAGGTCAGTTAACCCTGTGTGGGCTGGAAGGCCAGTTAACCCTGTGTGGGCTGGAAGGACAGTTAACCCTGTGTGGGCTGGAAGGTCAGTTAACCCTGTGTGGGCTGGAAGGTCAGTTAACCCTGTGTGGGCTGGAAGGACAGTTAACCCTGTGTGGGCTGGAAGGTCAGTTAACCCTGTGTGGGCTGGAAGGACAGTTAACCCTGTGTGGGCTGGAAGGACAGTTAACCCTGTGTGGTCTGGAAGGTCAGTTAACCCTGTGTGGGCTGGAAGGTCAGTTAACCCTCTGTGGTCTGGAAGGTCAGTTAACCCTCTGTGGTCTGGAAGGTCAGTTAACCCTGTGTGGGCTGGAAGGTCAGTTAACCCTGTGTGGGCTGGAAGGTCAGTTAACCCTGTGTGGGCTGGAAGGACAGTTAACCCTGTGTGGGCTGGAAGGTCAGTTAACCCTGTGTGGGCTGGAAGGTCAGTTAACCCTGTGTGGGCTGGAAGATCAGTTAACCCTGTGTGGGCTGGAAGGTCAGTTAACCCTGTGTGGGCTGGAAGGACAGTTAACCCTGTGTGCGCTGGTTTGGAGATTTATGCCCTATTCCTGTCTAACCTTAGAATTCCGAGCCTGGCCTGAAGAGCTACGGGCCTGAATTTTGCATATGTCGGGCACTCGTGTTGGACAGGCCAGAATAAAATCAATTGGGCTGTTCATGAGCTTCATTGTCGTTGGCGGCTGCTCTTCCGACTTCACGCCCACCGAGCGAAATATCGCACGAGCGCGCGGTGACATTGGGACGCTCGCCCGACGTCATCTCGCCCGATTTTATGCCCTTTTCGGGTCGGTTGCGGGACTCGAAATTCTGGCCCGTGGGATGAATGTCGGCAGTAAGAGTTTTGCAGGAGGTTATAAACTGGAGGTTTGAAATCGGTGCTGAATCAGCGGCTGGTTCATTGGCAAGAGGACGCTGGTTAGCTGAAGAGTTGCCATAGAGAATACATCAGGGGACAGTTAACTGCCAAGCTTTTGTTTAAAATCAAACCAGGCAGGGCTGACTCTGATTGGCCAAGGCTTTGGCCTGGGGTGTGAACAGCGAAACGAATGAATGAACAACCAATCAGCACCCTCTCTTCATGCAGTATAAATCATTGCTCCCTCTAGATTCGGTATTCTTGCCAATCTGAGGAGTCCAAGATGAAAAGCTTTAACAGTTTGTCTCTTTTCTCACGACACCCCCAAATCTGGACCGCCAAGCGGCTATTTAGTAACTTAACGTGCCCGTGACCGTATCCACTCAGAGCCAAATGTGGCTTGTTTTATATTATGACGGAAGGTTAGGGTGGGAGCTATTTTTAGCGATGGTTGTGCTCAGAGGAAGAAGCAAGGGGTATCGAGCCTCGATGATATTCGGCCGTGGTGATCCAGAAGGACCAATACAATCAGTCAGCAATAGCACGCCATCCTGGATGATGGTGTGGGTACAGTTACCACAATGTTACACATGACAGGATCCTGAGCCCGTGAACCTCAGGGTCACTATCCTTCCAGGATGGAGTAACCTTGTGTGAACATCCTGAGTCACTGGCGGGTGAGTCTCTTTGGGCTGCAAGTCACAAATGGGTGTCCACAGGGGCTGAGTCCAAGGGGGAAAAGGTGGGGTGGGGGGTCCCAAGTAACGATCCTGGATACCCATCCTGAGGGCAAGTGGTTCGACCCCTGTCCCGAACATGTGGGTCGTGGAACTGACTGACATTGAGGTGGAGTGGGGCGGGAGGGGAGGGGTTGGGAAACCTTCTTGTGTACGACACTCTCCGCTTTTTACTACATGGGTTCAAGGCCGAGATGATATTCTTCAGAGGGAAGGAACCCCCCCCAGGCCAAGGCGGGCAGAAGCCCCCCGGGTGATGGTGTAGCAGCGACTGAGTGGTGGAATGGTGGGAATGGTTGAAAGATCAGGAGGAGGTGATGAGAGACATTGCTGGGGTGTGGTTTCTATGTCTGGAAAGGCAGCATTCAGGGGCCAACCCCATATACAGGGGTAAAGAGTTCCGGGTGTCGTTACCTGTGAAGCTCCTGCCCACTGATCACGTGGAAAGTGTTGCGCAGTGTCCCAGCTGCACCCCTGGTCCCAAGAGCGGCCCTGATCCCCACGGTGGGGGGACATTCTCTCATGTTGCACGGGGTGAAGTTCCCTCCTGGGTAACCACCGAGCGATTACCCACTCCATCGAAATACAAGATCAGCATCACAACATGCCCACCCAGATGATAGGTACAGGTTTACCCTCTGCCCAGGTGAGATAGGAAGAGACCCAGAGGACTATCATTGGTATGATTGCCCCACAGAGCCAGCTCCACTCCCCTGGTGCATCAGCTGCATAACTCCTGTCAGCTCAGGGATCATAGTCACGTGTCAGGGATAATAGTCACGTGTCAGGGATAATAGTCACGTGTCAGGGATAATAGTCACGTGTCAGGGACAATAGTCACGTGTCAGGGATAATAGTCACATGTCAGGGATAATAGTCACGTGTCAGGGATAATAGTCACATGTCAGGGATAATAGTCACGTGTCAGGGATAATAGTCACATGTCAGGGATAATAGTCACGTGTCAGGGATAATAGTCACATGTCAGGGATAATAGTCACGTGTCAGGGATAATAGTCACATGTCAGGGATAATAGTCACGTGTCAGGGATCATAGTCACGTGTCAGGGATAATAGTCACGTGTCAGGGATCATAGTCACGTGTCAGGGATAATAGTCACGTGTCAGGGATAATAGTCACGTGTCAGGGATAATAGTCACATGTCAGGGATAATAGTCACGTGTCAGGGATCATAGTCACGTGTCAGGGATAATAGTCACGTGTCAGGGATCATAGCCACGTGTCAGGGATAATAGTCACGTGTCAGGGATCATAGTCACGTGTCAGGGATCATAGTCACGTGTCAGGGATAATAGTCACGTGTCAGGGATCATAGTCACGTGTCAGGGATAATAGTCACGTGTCAGGGATCATAGCCACGTGTCAGGGATAATAGTCACGTGTCAGGGATCATAGTCACGTGTCAGGGATCATAGTCACATGTCAGGGATAATAGTCACATGTCAGGGATAATAGTCACGTGTCAGGGATCATAGTCACGTGTCAGGGATAATAGTCACGTGTCAGGGATCATAGTCACGTGTCAGGGATAATAGTCACGTGTCAGGGATCATAGTCACGTGTCAGGGATCATAGTCACGTGTCAGGGATAATAGTCACGTGTCAGGGATAATAGTCACGTGTCAGGGATAATAGTCACGTGTCAGGGATCATAGTCACGTGTCAGGGATAATAGTCACGTGTCAGGGATAATAGTCACGTGTCAGGGATAATAGTCACGTGTCAGGGATAATAGTCACATGTCAGGGATAATAGTCACGTGTCAGGGATAATATTCACGTGTCAGGGATAATAGTCACGTGTCAGGGATAATAGTCACGTGTCAGGGATAATAGTCACGTGTCAGGGATAATAGTCACGTGTCAGGGATAATATCATCACAGGGTCCCATACGCAGTTAACTTATGGGACGTTATGGTGAGCACTCAGCTGGAAGGATGTTACACACATAGGGACATGATCCTGCACCTGCATGAATTGGGATAACATGCCAAGGCCACATGTGGCTTCAACCTGACACGGGTGAATCGTATGATGGAAGTGGTAGCTGGAGGGGGAGCAGGTGGTTGGGGGTTGGGGGGGGTTGCACAGGGGACATTGTATAAGCCAACACAAGCTGCATACATCGGGGAGGGGGTGTATAGCGTTACCGCACAGGAAAAGGGGGTGCCGATATGGGAAGCACGGCTAGTGTCCCACCCTTCACCCAACTTTTTGTTTCATCCCAGGAATAACCCTGAGGAGCAATACAAAGAGACAGTGCGATCTGGGGAATACTCGGCAATGGGGGTGGAGAATCTTTGCCTCATCCTGTGGATATTGTACCATGGACCAGCTGTGAACAGCTCCTCAAATCTTTCAAACCAAGGCAGGCGCTTGGCCATTCTCATTCCCCACTAACTAGCTGGAGATCTGTTTCCATTACTGTCCATGCTGCTTAAATATTTTAACATTGTACATGCATGTTTCAGTGAGTGTTGGGGAAGAGAAAGTTTGCCTTGTGGTCTTTTCTGTGTGAATTTGAAAGGAATTTCACTGTCCATGTTCTCGAATGACTAAAAGCTAATCCACGTTCCTGACCCTGGTGTCTGATGATGTCTTTGTCACATCTACACTTCTGGTCGGCCTCTCCTCTTCCGCCTCCGATACCCCAAACTCTTCTGGCCATGTCTCCACTGGCACCAGGCCCTGTTCCCCTGTCACTCCTCTGCTCACTGAATTGTCTCCTGGTTAAACAACGTCATGGTTTTAAGATTCTCATCCTTGTTTTCAAATCCCTCCGTGGCCTCGCCTGCTCCCTACCTCCCCTGCCTCCCTATCACTGTAATCTTCTCCAGCCCCACAACCTCCGAGATATCTGGGCTCCTCTAATTCCAACCTCTTGAGCAACCTCAATTTTAATCGCTCATAGAAACATAGAAGCTAGGAGGAGGGGTAGGCGATTCGGCCCTTCGAGTCTGTCCCGTCACTCAATATGATCATGGCAGGTCCTGTATCACAACGCCGCACTCCCGTGCTCTCCTGTCATGGCCGATGCAGTTGGTAAAGTGGAGTTATTTAAAAATCCCAGAGGGAAACTTTAAACAACTGTCATAACCTATAATTTTAAGTGTTATGTTTGAGATGCGACTCTAAATTCAGGAATCAGACCACCAGTTCTCGAGGCTTTACATTAAACTAAATAAAACATTTTATTAATTTACACAGGTTAAAATATATATACACATGGCTTCAAATTACTACTATACTAATGTTTTACAAATTTTCAAACTAATCTCCATTAAGGAAACAGCAACCCATAGACTTAACCAAACACCAGGCAAAGCATTTTCACCTTACAAATTCAGAATGAGGTTCTTTTCACTTTGGTTCCAGTGGAGCCAGTTGAGGGTTTACAGCTGCCTTTTGGCCTCACATTACCTCTGCTCTGCACACCCGAAAACTACTGAAGTTATACCTACCACCCCCATTGAATTGTCATTGTATCAGCCTCTGAACTAAAGCTCGCTAACAATAAAATCCCTTTCATTGTACCAATTTTATTAATAATATGAACATGTTGCTTGGTATCTGCTAGATAGGTGTCAGTTTTCACCCCACTTCTTGAATGCTCTATTTAGAAAATGCAAATGCTGCTATCTCTCCCACATATCAAACTGGTACATATCAAAGCACCCAGACTAACTGGCTTTAATCCAATTAAGACACACCCACAGACTAAACCTGTTTTAAAAGAAAAATATGTTCCAAAAATATTATATACATTAATAGCTTCATGATGTCTCTCCAGACCCCTTGACACCTTTGGAGTCCAGAAATCTATCTATTTCCTTCTTAAATATACTCAGTGACTTGGCCTCCACAGCTTCTGTGGTAGAGAATTCCACAGGTTCACCACCCTCTGAGTGAAGAAGTTTCTCCTCATCTCAGCCCTAAATGGTTCACCCCATATCCTGAGACTGTGACCCCTTGTTCTAGATCCCCCCAGCCAGAGGAAACATCATCCCTGCATCCAGTCTGTCCAGACCTGTCAGAATTTTATACGTTTCAATGAGATCCCCTCTCATTCTTCTAAACTCCAGTGAAAACAGGCCTCGTCGGCTCAATCTCTCCTCATACGACAATCCTGCCATCCCAGAAATCAGTCTGGTGAACCTTTGCTGCACACCCTCTATGGCAAGTATATCCTTTCTTAGGTAAGGAGACCAAAACTGCACACAATACTCCAGGTGTGGTCTCACCAAGGCCCTGTACAACTGCAGTAAGATATCTTTGCTCCTATACTCAACCCCTCTTGCAATGAAGGCCAACATACCATCTGCCTTCTTAACTGCTGGCTGCACCTGCATGCTTGCTTTCAGTGATTGGTGTACAAGGACACTCAGGTCCCTTTGCACATCAACATTTCCCAATCTATCACCATTCAAATAATACTCTGCCATTTGCTGCCCATCCCTAATTGCCCTTGAACTGGGTGGCTTGCTAGGCCATTTCAGAGGGCAGTTAAGAGTTAACCACATTGCTATGGGTCTGGAGTCACATGTAGGCCAGACCAGGTAAGGACAGCAGATTTCCTTCCCTAAAGGGGCATTAGCAAACAAGGTGGGGTTTTGCAACAATCAGCAATGGTCACCCTGACTGAGACTAACTTTTCATTCTAATTTTATTAATTGAATTTAATTCCACCATCTACCATGGTGGGATTTGAACCCATCCCCCCAGAGCCTTAGCCCGGGCACCTGGATTACTAGTGCAGCGACATTGCCACTACACCATTGTCCCTCCATCCAAACTTGATGCTTACATGGGTCAATCCCTATTTCATGACTTCAGGGCGATGTGAAGCTGTGTTATGGGCACAGCCGGTGGTAAATGCGGAGTTTGTTAAAATATCAAAGAGAAACTTGAAACAACTGCCACCACTTGTTTTGTAATTTGTATAAATTTTGAGATGCGTGCCCTGAATTCTGTAGTAATAAGACCACCAAGTCTTATAGGCTTTTACAAAACTAGATTAAACATTTATTAATAGAAGAAATGACTTTAAATACATACATAGATCTACAAATCACTGCAATGATAACTTCTAAATCCCCTGATTAACCTGACTCCCAGTTACACTTTCGTTAAGGCAACAGTAAGACACTCAATTTGAAAAGACCCAGGTAAAGTAAACAATACCTTGAACTGTCAAATTCAAAATGAGTTTTCTTAACGTCAGTCCCTGGAGGCAGCGGTTTGTGGCATAGTTGCTGAAGGTTTCTCCCACTTGTAAGATCTTAAAAATGCCTTCCCTTACAAAACAGTCTTCTCCCCTTTATACATATCTTCCTTTTTGAATGCAAATCCCCATTGTTTCACTATGTCTTTGGACTTTATCTCTGTGATAATACAATCTCTCGCAGCACTAAGCTTTACCAGTAAGCTTTGGGAATAATAAACACACTCTTTCTAAACTTCACCTGGCTCGGTGACACATTTCACTCCCTCCTTTGAAAACTGTCTAGTCTGGTTTATTTCAAAATGCAAATGTTCCTTTGACACCTATGATTCTAAACTTCCCCATGTTTATCTAATTAAATTTTAAAACGAACTTGTCTTCTTACATCAAAGCACCCAGACTGGCTGCCACTAATTCAATTAAGTCACACACACACACACACTCGCACACACACACAGCCACATACAGACACATTTCACTATTACTCTTTTACAATAAATTCCAATAACATTATGAGAATTATTATATCTCCCTGACAAACTGGCAGAAGAGAATTATAATGGTATCTAGCAGAGAAACTTACAGTGTGATAACTGACCGTGTCCTGAGAATTCCAGGTCAGAGAGGATACGGTATATTAAAGAAAAGCATTTTCTAAGTGCGCAGGCTGGACACTCAGAAAATGAGGCGGAGAGAGGGGTCTGACTACTCGAGACATAGTGCGGAGACGGCAAGTGTGAGAGACTTAATCTGCTGGGTTCATTCCCACTTTGCTGTCTTCAGTCTGTTCACGGTTCAGCTCAGAGCTCGCGTTAGAGACCATTGCCTTTGCACTGGGATGCCCGAGGATTGCTTGGCGTGAATGCGCCAGTGATAGTGTTATGATTGCTGTCTGTGGAACCTTGCTGTGTGCAAATTGAGTGCCACGTTCCCTACTTCACAGCAGCGACTACGCCTCAGAGAGTACGCCATTGGCTGCGAAGCACCTCCAGATTTCCGGTGGCTGTGAAAAGTGGCTATATAAATGCAAGTCTTTCCTTTTTACTAAACAATATGTTCAAGGTGGATTTGGGGTATAGATCAGTTACCAGTAATGACGGGACTTCGGTGCAGGCTTGATGGGCCGAAGGGCCTCTCCTGCTCTGTGATTCTGTGATTCTGACCAGTGGGATGGGCCGAATGGCCTCTTTCTGCTCTTCCAAGCTGTTTGGGGGCAAATAACGTTCCAGTCAACCTGCTGGCTGGTGACTGGGTTTTCACTCTAACGCATGCATTACTTTTTGACCTTTTTCTATTTGGATTTACTATGTTAGACCAGAGTGCGAGGGGATTAAAAACAAACTGGGAAGGAACTTTCTGGAAGGACGATGACCGGCAGTACCAGTCAGGGCCAGTTTGCCGGGCAGATCTGCCGTGTCTCGGAATTTCTCCCCCCCTCGTTCAGACAGGGGCTGAAGTAAGGGAAGATTCTCTCTGCGAGAGTGTGGGTGAAAGTGTGGAGATGGGACATGCTGTCCGCGTTATAAAACAACACCTGTCCCCCTCCTCGTAGTCCAGGTACACCCCGATCCTCTGGGATCTCACCCTCGGGGAGAGGCAGGTCTGCGAGTTTGTGACGGCCCAGTAATCATTCCCATTTCTCAGCCACACGATCCAGAATCCGGTCTCTGGCATCGGAGCCTCGTTCCCTCCCCAATCGATCAATTCCCGGACCACCCCCCCAGGTCCCACTTGGTTTTACCCTTCACCGCCCCCTCCCAGTAGTGCCTCCCCGATGTGAAGCCCTCGCTGCCCAAGGCGCAGACGTAAGGGTCGAACGTCTCCGGGGTGTCGGGGAGCTGCTGCCGTGTGTCCCCGTGACTCACCGCAGTCCCGTCGGCGGACAGTGTGAGGCGGCAGTGCGCTGTCCTAGGGTGGAGAGTCAATGGGGCTGGGGCTGAGGGAGAGAGAGAGAGAGAGTGAGAATAAATCATCACATTGATTTCGACCTGGGTGGCACTTTAGGAAGGATGTGAAGGCATTGGACAGAGCGCAGGAAAGATTCCCAAGAATGGTTCCAGGGATGAGGAACTTCAGTTCGGAAGTTTGAACCTGCTGCAGATTTTCCAGGTTAAGGACGGAGAATCTGAGTTCCCTACCAGGACTGACATTATTCCTCATTCCTTTCCATACTGCGTATGGTAACGGGCCCTTAAATATTCCCAAAGGCAGCTCCCCATGGACCAGTGACGCGGTTTTATAACTTCTGGTAAGACTAGAAACAGGGAGAGATTCGATGCGTGTAGAGGCAGGAGCTTGAGGATAATTCATTTCGATTTAAGTGTGTTTCTGTAAAATCATTATCTTACCGCTTTCTCCACACAACTTTCTCCTGAAAGAGACAGGAGGCAGATTTCAGTTCACAGTAACCAAGAGCATGAACATCTCATAGAGACATAGACAATAGGAGCAGGAGGAGGCCCTTCGGCCCTTCGAGCCTGCTCCGCCATTCAGTATGATCGTGGCTGATCCTCTATCTCAACGCCAGACTCCCGCTCTCACCCCAGACCTCTTGGTGCCTTTAGAGTCCAGGAATCTATCTATTTCCTTCTTAAATATACTCAGTGACTTGGCCTCCACAGCTTCTGTGGTAGAGAATTCCACAGGTTCACCACCCTCTGAGTGAAGAAGTTTCTCCTCATCTCAGTCCTAAATGGTCCGCCCCATATCCTGAGATTGTGACCCCTTGTTCTAGATCCCCCCAGCCAGAGGAAACATCATCCCTGCATCCAGTCTGTCCAGCCCTGTCAGAATTTTATACATTTCAATGTGATCCCCTCTCATTCTTCTAAACTCCAGTGAAAACAGGTCTAGTCGGCCCAATCTCTCCTCATACGACAATCCTCATCCCAGGAATCAGTCTGGTGAACCTGAACTCTGCACTCCCTCTATGGCAAGTATATCCTTTCTTAGGTAAGGAGACCAAAACTGCACACAATGCTCTCTGGCAGCTGTCCGAGGTTAAGCCACTCTGCGGGCAACCTCTCCAAGATGACCTTCCGACCTTACACTCATGTCGTCATTATGACCGCCTGTTTACACTTTCAAAACATTGTCCAATGTCACCCCTGCCTCAGCTCTTCGGCTGCAGAAACCCTCACTCCTGCTGCCGTTACCTCCGGACCCGACTATTCCAACACTCTCCGGGCTGCTCTCCCACATCCTACCCTCCCTAAACTGGAGGTCATCCAGGACTCTGCTGCCCGTGTCCGGACTCACACCAAGGCCCGTTCCCCATTCACCCCCTGTGCTCACTGACCTACACCAGCTCCCAGTCCGTCAACATCTGCATTTGAAAATTTGCCATAAACACTTTAATGACGGAAAATGGTTCATCTTCAAGGACTAAGAACATTCTGGAAGAATTTGTGTTCTTTTAAGGGTTAAGGCAAGGGCTCTGGTTGCTACTTTTCCTGGAAAAGGCAGCATTTTACAAGGCAAAGTAATTAAGCAGTTTTAAAGAGGCTGGAAACCTCTCGATCCTGGTGCACTGTTTACTAAAGGGTCACATGGTTTTGTTTTATTCATTCACGGGATGTGGGCATCACTGGCTGGGCCCAGCATTTATTGTCCATCCCTAATTGCCCTTGAGAAGGTGGTGGTGAGCTGCCTTCTTGAACCGCTGCAGTCTATGTGGTGTAGGTACACCCACAATGCTGTTAGGGAGGGAGTTCCAGGATTTTGACCCAGCGACAGTGAAGGAACAGTGATAGATTTCCAAGTCAGGATGGAGAGTGACTTGGAGGGGAACGTCCAGGTGGTGGTGTTCCCATCTATCTGCTGCCCTTGTCCTTCTAGTTGGTAGTGGTCATGGGTTTGGAAGGTGCTGTCGAAGGACCCTTGGTGAATTCCTGCAGTGCATCTTGTAGATGGTACACACACTGCTGCTACTGTGCGTCGGTGGTGGAGGGAGTAAATGTTTGTGGTTGTGGTGCCAATCAAGCGGGGCTGCTTTGTCCTGGATGGTGTCAAGCTTCTTGAGTGTTGTGGGAGCTGCACTCATTCAGGCAAGTGGGGAATATTCCATCACACTCCTGACTTGTGCCTTGTAGATGGTGGACAGGCTTTGGGAAGTCAGGAGGTGAGTTACTCACCACAGGATTCCCAGCCTCAGACCTGCTCTTGTAGCCACAGTATTTATATGGCTAGTCCAGTTCAGTTTCTGGTCAATGGTAACCCCCAGGATGTTGAGAGTGGGGGATTCAGTGATGATAATGCCAGTGAACGTCAGAAGGCGATGGTTAGATTCTCTCTTGTTGGAGATGGTCATTGCCTGACACTTGTGTGGTGCGAATGTTACTTGCCACTTGTCAGCCCAAGCCTGAATATTGTCCAGGTCTTGCTGCATTTTGACATTGACTGCTTCAGTATCTGAGGAGTTGCGAATGGTGCTGAACATTGTACACAGCAGTTGGTAAAGCAGAGCTATTTAAAAATCCCAGAGGGAAACTTTAAACAACTGTCATAATGGATAATTTCATTTGGTATGTTTGACATGCAACTCTGAATTCAGGCATAAAACCACCAATTCTCGAGAGGTTTTTGTATCAAATTACATGAGACATTTATTAATTTACACAAGTTAAATAGATACACATGGTTACAAATTACTGCTATCATAACTTTTAATAAATTCCCAAACTAATCTCCACCAAAGCAACATCAACCCATAAATTTTTAAGCAGACACCAGGCAAAACATTTTCACCTTACAAATTCAAATTGAAGTTCCTTTCACTTTGGTCCCTGTGCAGACAGCTGTAGGCTTACAGTTGCTTTGATGTTACATGTCTCTGCCCTGCAAACATGAAACTGCTTTCTGTTATACCTAGCACATCCCTTTGAATGTAAATTCTCATTGTATCACCAGCCCCTTTGAACTCCACCTCTTCTAACAATAAAACCCCTTTCATAGTACCAATTTTATTAGTAATATAAACATTGCTTGGTCTCTGCTAGCTAGGTGCTGGATTTCACTCCCCTTCTTAAATGCCGTATTCAACCAAATGCAAATACACTCTACCTCTCTTACATCTCAAAACTAGTGCACATCAAAGCACCCAGACTAGCTGGCTTTAATCCAATTAAGACACACCCACAGACTAAACCTCTATTTAAAAAAAAAACAATTTCCAACAGTATTATATACATTAATAGCTTCAAGACATTGAGTGGTCATTCTGAGATTCATAGGTAAAGCACAGATTTGGCCATATAGCTAGCTGGGAAAATCACTTAACTATATGTTGTGACCCGTGGAGTCATATACACACCTACATACTCACATGTACACACACACTTACATACTCACAAGTACACACACACCTACATACTCACATGCACACACACACTTATATACTCACAAGTACACACACACTTATATACTCACATATATACACATGCCTATATACTCACATGTACACACACACTTATATACTCACATGTACACACACACTTATATACTCACATATATACACATGCCTATATACTCACATATACACACACACACCTATAAATTCACATACACACACTTATATACTCACACACATACTCCCCAATATACCCGCATGTCATGAAATCACAGAATTATTATAGTATAGAAGGAGACCATTTGGCCCATCATGCCTGTGCTGGTGAGTTCACATGGTTATATATGGGAGCTTATGTGTGTACACTCACACTCTGTCTCACACTCACAAAAAGAAACACTCTCACTCACACTTCTGGGTGAATTTTTACTGAAAGTCTGACACCAATTTCATTGTCGTCTTTACACGTGGATCAATCAATTTCACCCGAACTCATTGTCGGGAAGCTCGGATCATTAAGACCGATCATGGAGTTTGTTAGATGGTTTTATTTGTACAGATATATTTGGATTTTTTTTAAAGCCTAGCTGCACCAAGGGGAACGTGTCTTGATCATCTAGTTGTTTCTGCAACTTGCACAACTCTCGTTCCATTGAATCCAAGTTCTCCTGAATCGCTCGAAGGTTTTCCTCCATGGGCTGCAGAACCTTCTCCTCTTCCTCCTGGAGATCTTGGATTAGCCGCTGCTCCCTCTCAGTGAGCGTCTGATGCATCTGGGTGTACTGGGAGGTGATGTGGCTCTGTAGGCTGTTGGCCTGTCCCTGCAGGATGAAGATGAGCGGCTAACAGAGAGGCAATTCGATAACCCGGCACAGGCTCTATGGATATTAAACAGAACCGGCTTAGTTTAATTTTGGAAATGCTGTGCTTTTGTTTCAGATGAGCATCTCAGCTCACGTCTATTTTGCTCTTGAGGGAATCTATCGCCGACAGGGACCTTAACCTGGAAACCAAGAAAAGATATTTGCCTTGATATAGCACCACCACCAGACGTCTCAAAGTACTTTCCAGCCAATGAAGCACTTTTTAAATGGGCTGTAATGTAGGAAACGTGGCAGCAAATTTGCACACAGCAAGCTCCCACAAAGAGTAACATGATAATGCGGCCAGATAATCTGTGATTGTTGCTTGAGGGATGAATATTTTACAGCACACCGGGGAGAACTCCCTTGCTCTCCTTCGAAATGGTGCCACGGGATCTTTTACATCCACCTGAGCAGGAAGATAGGGCCTCGGTTTAATATCTCACCCAAAAGACATAGGAACATAAGGAATAGGGGCAGGGTTAGGCCATTCGGCCCCTCGAGCCTGCTCCGCCATTCAATAGATCATGGCTGATCTGACTGTGGCCTTAACTCCACTTTCCTGTCTGCTCCCCCCACCCCTCACCCATAGCCCTTGACTCCCTCCTCAATCAAAAACCTGTCTAACCCAAACTCAACGGCTCAACCTCCACTGCTCTCTGGGGAAGAGAATTCCACAGATGAACAGCCTTCTGAGAGGAGAACTTCCTCCCCACCTCCGTCTTAATTGTGAGACCCCTTATTTTGAAACTGTTCTAGATTCCCCCACTCGGGCTAACCTCCTCTCAGCATCTATCCAATCAAACCCCATCAAAACCTTAAATATTTCAACAAGACTACCACTCATTCTTCTGGAAGGCAGGATTTGTGTGTTATGACACGGCAGATGGTGATGTGGTATCTTTGACAAACGGACCACAGGAGGCTCAGGTACAGGTCACGATCATTTATTCAAGCAATTGCCAGGAGAGAACCATCTCAAGGCAGCTTGAGATAGCACTCTGCTAAATTACAAGCATACAGCTTATTTTATACATGACTGATCACGTATATCTCTGGCATCGGGTACATCCCACTTTTCACCCAGGCAGAGCCCTTCCCTCCTATCTAAGCTGGGACCATCCGTCCTTCCCCTATCTGTTGAAGAGCACACTTAATCTTAGTTGTTTTCCAACCTAAGTCTCCAGTCTGATTCCCAGGACACCCAATCTATCTTATTTTTAATTCCTTCATGTCCAGTCTAGCTCCCGGGGTCTTGCTGGTGATTGCAAGCCCTGCGGGTGTACAAAGTTCATCTGGTTTAACTGTTTAACTGTTGATTTACAGGTTTGCGTTGGCCTGCCTGTAGATGCTAATTTAAGTAATTGGTTCCCTTGTGATGAATTCTCCCTTACCATAAATTCTCACTTACTTTCTTCCCCTAACAGTCCCCCCTTTTGGCACTTGGTTTAGCCAACGACAGCGGTACAGTCCGTCCCTTTACACACCGCTGCCCATTGATGTTGACCAGTCATCCAGCTTTGGGTTGTAAAAGGTATCGTCAGACCATCTGTATCATCGGGCCCTTCAATTCAGGCCCCTGGCTTCTAAAACACCCCCAGAGCCACCTCTTTTGCCACCTCCAGGTGCAATGAATCAAGTATGTTAAATATATAACTAGTATCAGCTGAATCACAACCAGGGAATGGGAGATAATCCAAATCCACAAGTGTATTTGTACATTTGAGCCCCAGTTCCACTACCACCATGTGGAAGAATCTATTTGTTCTATATCCTTCTTTAAGGCTCTAACCTGTTGCTGCAGTGTATAGTAAGTTCTGTATACCTGCTGAGTCTGTCTCCGAATTGCGGTTCGGTGCTCTGGTAATAATGGAATTTCGTAGGAGAACTGGTTCAGATACTGTTTCAGGTTATCTTTAAGGTTTTTCACGACCTGAATAGTAGTCATTCCCCTATTGTATATTTCAGCCAGTTCCACCTTCCCCACCCTTGCTGGCACCTGTGGGTGTAGGCACACTGAATGATTATGGATGGGGAATAACCAGTTGCTCCCATACTGGATTCTTTCCTGGCACATGGTGATACAATATCTCCCATTCCCTGTATATGCAACATGGGTCTGTTCTTTTGCAGCCCATATGGTTTCCATTGTACAGTTTGCTGCTGCTTTAAATCTACACTTCACTTCCTCCGTCTTATATATTGGATGTGCACATACTACTACGGTGGCCTTTATACTACACCCTTCTAATGTGGTGCTAACTATATTTCCTTCTATCTCTACTGCGTATGGTGGAATATCGTGGTACTTAATATAGTAATCCCCCCATATCACCCCAATATTTTCTACTGCCTATAATGTTCTGCCGGGTGTTGACATAGGTATGACAGGTATCACTAAGACAATTAGCATATTATTATTCACTGTACATTCAACATTCATTCTATATACACGTGGTAAACCTCTGAGCTGGCAACCGGTCAACTCATGTTCCTTATGTCACGAAAGATTAAATAAATGTTCATTAGTTACCCATAAAGGAACTACCCCTTCATTAACCTGTCTTAAATTCTCTCGGGCTTGTTCCAGTGCCCAAGATCCATAGGTGCCGCAAACATCATTTCTGCTCGCTTCGTCTGTAATATTTTTCCCCTATCCCGATCAGTTGGATAGTCCCCACATGCCCTTCGAGCACGGTAACCAGGTTTTGGATTAACCGTGTCATGTCCTGGTCTGTGTTTAACTGGGCGTTGTGAATTCCCTGTCCCCGCTCTAAAATCTCCCTAAGCTTGGAGCTCAGGGTCTGGACCTTCTGGTCAACAGTTGCCAGATGAATAGAATTAACCATCGATGTCCCTGTACGTGTCATATCCCTGACACTTCCACACCCGATCTGAAACAAACCCTTGCTACAATTCGAAAACACTTGTTCTCCTACTGTTACATTTATCATTCCCCATTGCGTGTCACATTCGGCACTGTCCGTGCTGTACCAGAGTTCCTCCTGCGGTGCAGGACAAGCAGTGATGATCCCCGACCTTGTTGCCAGTACTGATAGGCCCACAACCAGGATCATAGATCTGTGGAGACATTAACATCGGCTCCCATTCTCCGGGTTACCGCTTGGTCAATTGTCATGTATCTTTAACTGTGTGTAATGCCTCCATTTACTTCCCGTTCTCATATCTACAAGTGCACATGTATCACCTGTCATAATTACCTCGTATGGTCCATGTCACCTGGGAGTAAACCCTGTTCAGTCCAGGCTCACCTTGACCACCACCTTATTCCCCACTTGGGGTCCATTGTTGCTCTTTAGATTTGACTCATTTCCCTGGCAAAGTCTCGCATCCTTCCTTTTAGTGGTCCTACATCTCCCACTCCTACTATGATTCCCTCGGGTAACTGCATTGCTCTCCTTGTCATTATTTCAAATGGGGTGAACCCGGCGGTCCTGCTTGGGGTAGCCCTAAGGCGCGTTAGAATATTGGGCTTTTCCCTGTCTCTGGAATTGTTTTTGCAATTGATGTTTTTTCTTAAAGTTTGCTTCATCCTTTCCACCATCCCCGAGCTCTGTGGGTACTAGGGAATGTCGAATTTCTGTTTAAATTTAAACTTATACATTTCTTTAATGACTCTTCCTGTGAAATGAGTTCCCCGAACTGAATCCATCTGGATAGGCCCCCTCCACTCTTTCCAGTCTACTCTCTCCTGCTGCTGTTGCACGTTGGACCTCAATTCCTTAAACTGCCTCCACAACTCTACAGTGCACCTTCTTATCCTATCTTTCAATGGCTCAGTATCTTCACTTCCAGTGACGGTTCTCTCTGGGATCTGCTTAACTGTCTGTCATCATAGTGTTAATCCTGTGGTCTTACTTTTTGTAACTCACAGATGCATTAATATAATCAGTAATACATCTATTTAGCCTTTTTCCAGCTTTCCCTTTACCTGTATCCATCTTGTGGTAAATTGTTGTTAAGTATTATTTCTCCTTATCCTTCAATTGCCTCATCTACAGATTCCACATAGTTTTACCTCTAAGTTTTTTTCCCCTGACCATGATCATCCTAAGATTCTCTTGAGGTCGGTTTCTCTATTGTCTTGATCGTTTATAATGTTTCCTTACTCTTTAGGCCATATTAACTATTCCATGTCAGTGAAGATCTCCATCTCTGGATCTTTGCTTATCTCCCCCTGTGCGGTTTCCAATGTCTCAGTTGATGGCCAGATTATCAAATTCAGTTCCCTTAAAGCAGTTTGTATATTGCGTTCTCTTTCCCTAACTCTTTCTCCTATTTGCCTCATAACATTTTACACATGCAACAGCTGCCATCTTATCTTGTTCAGGTTGTCTGGAGAGACTTTAAAATCCAATAAAGTATTCTCATAACAGTTTGAAAAACAGAAGTCAGGCATTAACATGTTCCTTATCCTCTTCTCAAGCATTTTATTGTCTCAAGAGTAACCCACTAAATTGTG
This sequence comes from Cetorhinus maximus, assembly GCF_964194155.1. NCBI lineage: Eukaryota > Metazoa > Chordata > Chondrichthyes > Lamniformes > Cetorhinidae > Cetorhinus > Cetorhinus maximus. The sequence goes on along the minus strand of NW_027597724.1, from coordinate 14,881 downwards.
CCTGACTCTTCTCTTAGAATTATCCCTGATTCATTAACTGGGCTAAAAATTGGATTTCTGCCAAACTCTGTCAAGGTCTTGAGCTTAGTATTTTGGGAACAGACTTACAAATAAAAAAGCTCGCAGCATTTGAATTAGTGCCAATTGTTGTCAAAAACCCTTTAAAGTGAAAATTCCCTTTTGAGAACTTTACCACGAACCAAACTTCAAAATTTAAACCTTGTAAGAGCTGTAATTTACACTATCAAAATTAAAAACCACCTCTTTCTCATGTGTATTGATTTGTATCCAGGTTAAAGGTCCCATATGTTTATCGACACATTCTTCGTCTTAGATAGCATCCTAGTGATTCAGAAGTAACCTGTTAAATTACACTGCACTTTTCATCTTAAGATTGTCCCAAATTCAAGTCACAGTGCTGTTGGGAAGCAGATTTCCTTTCATGTTTAATTCATCTCTTCAAAAGAAACCCCCTTTTTATCCATTGGAACCACCTGGACCGTCTGTTTATGCCTTTTGGTTTTCCTAGAATCCTTTGAACTTCGGGTAATTTTTTCCCTCAGACTTTTAGAATACTAACTCTGAGTTAATGTCACTGGTATGTATCAATCCCAATCAGCTTGGAAGCTGGTGACACGAGTCTGCAAGGGGGTGGGTACAAAGGTTGGTTCATCTAACCCTGGTTTAGCTTTACAATACCTTCAAATTGCGATTTTTGCTGGAAATCTCAACTTAAACCTTATACTCAAAACTTTGGAATGTTTAATAAACTTTTCCTTTAATCTAACATGGGGCTTTCGACTCTAAAGTGCTCAACTACACACACACAATGACAATTTAAGGAAGGAAACACATTAAAGCCCACGTACAAATGCTTCCTTGCACACAAACGAACATATATTTAGAAGTATGTATTTATATTTCTGTATCCTTAACTTAATGACTTAAAACTCTCATATTCTAAACAAAACTTCAAATAGCAGTGGGGGGGGAATAAAGGGATCTTGAAGGCTCCACCTATAGGGACAATCAAACTGAAGGAAGCTCACATTTCCCCAGCTCCTGCCTGTCACTGCTCATTAACTCCCCTAGGGGTACCCCCTCTCTCTCTCTCTCTCTCTCTTCAGCACAAGCAGCTCTTGTAACTTAGATCAATTCATTCTTTAAGTTACAGAAAATTCAGTAGCAGACCTTTCCGGTCCCAATCATCCTTCCACATTTTCTTGATTAATTTTGACTATTGCTCTGCGGTGAATCTCGTGATGGAGTTCGGGGTTCCCCAATCGAGTTCTGTAGCATTTTCCTATTTTCCTGTCTCCTGTTTTCCTGACAGCATTCTATTGGTTTGTCTCTGCACAATTAATTCATGTGGCTCTGACAACTTAGTTACTCGTGGTTTAACTAGGGGTCTGGCCTCCCTACGCGGCTTCGGTTATGGTTATATTTCAAACCATAATCTTCCAGTGTGGCTCCGCCTCCAACCCCGGCGCTTCTTCTCCCTGTCCTGTCCTAAGCCCTCCTCCCGATTCTTTGATACTCAGCCGGACTATTCTAGGCTTACTGCACGTGGTAAATAAAATATATTCACCCACTTTGCAGAGCCGTCCTGAGGATCCGATCTGAGTATCCTGCCGACTACGCCAACTGTTGTGGTATCTTTGACAAACGGACCACAGGAGGCTCAGGTACAGGTCACGATCGTTTATTCCAGCAATTGCAAAGAGAGAACCATCTCAAGGCAGCTTGAGATAGCACTCTGCCAAACTACAAGTGTTCAGCATATTTATACTTTACTGATCACGTACATCTCTGGCACCAGGTACATCCCACTTTTCACCCAGGCAGAGCCCTTCCCTCCTATCTAAGCTGGGACCATCCGTCCTTCCCCTATCTGTTAAGAGCACACTTAATCTTAGTTGTTTTCCAACCTAAGTCTCCAGTCTGACTCCCAGGACACCCAATCTCTCTTATTTTTAATTCCTTCGTGTCCAGTCTAGCTCCCGGGACCTTGCTGGTGATTGCAAGCCCTGAGGGTGTACAAAGTTCATCCGGTTTAACTGTTTAACTGTTGATTTACAGGTTTGCGCTGACCTGCCTGTAGATTCTAATTTAAGTAATTCATTCCCTTGTAATGAATTCTCCCTTACCATCAATTCTCACTTACTTTCTTCCCCCTAACAGATGGTAAATGTCGAGCTGTTCAAGTCCCAGAGGGAAACTTGAAACAACTGTCACAACTAATTTTCAAGTTGTATAAATTTCGAGATGCGTGCCTTGAACTCAGCAATAATAAGACCACCAAGTCTTACAGCTTTTTATAAAACTAGATTAAACATTTATTAATAAGAGAAATGATTTTAGACACGTCCGTAGATCCACAAATTACTACTATCATAACTTCTAAATCCCCAATCAATCTAACTCCCAGTTACACTTTTGCTAAGGCAACAGTAAGACACACAGAGTTTAAAAGACCCAGGCAAAGAAACATGATACCCTGAACAAGTTGACCTCCAAGTGAGTTTTACTGACTTCAATCCTTTGATGACAGCAGCTTGAGGCATAGATGCTGAAGACTTTTTCACACACTTGTAAGATCTTAAAAATGTCTTCCCTTACACACAGCCCTTGCTCCTTCTTTATACATATCCTTCTCTTTGAATGCGAATACCCATTGTTTCACTGTGTCTTTGGACTTTATCTCTCTAATAATAAAACCATCTCATAGCACTAAGCTTTACCAGTAATCTTTTGGGAAAAATAAACACACAGTTTCTAAACTTCACCTGGCTAGGTGACACATTTCACCCCTCCTTTGAAATCAACCTGGTCTGGTTTATTTCAAAATATGAAAGTTCCTTTGACACCTAGGTTTCTAAACTTCCCCATGTTTATCTAATTAACATTTCAAACCTAACATCACTTCTTCGATCCAAGCACCCACACTAGCTCCCTCTAATTCAATTAAATCTCACACACCCCCCACTATTTTACAATAAATTCCAATAACATTATGAGAATGATTATATCTTCTTGACATTGCAACACTCCCACAGTAACACACTGGGGTGTCAGCACTCCTGCAGTAACACACTGGGGTATCAGCACTCCCACAGTAACACACTGGGGTATCAGCACTCCCACAGTAACACACTGGGGTATCAGCACTCCCACAGTAACATACTGGGGTGTCAGCACTCCTGCAGTAACACACTGGAGTATCAGCTTATGAGTTTTATTCTCAGGTCCTAGAGTAGAACTTGAACCATAAACCTTTGGGTTTAGGGATGAGTGCTACCCAGCTAAGCAATAGCAGACAGATAGCACAGAGTGAACGTTGATATATAGCCTGAGCGCGTACTGACCTCAGTCAGTTTGTTTGCCGGGCCAAGTTGTGATTTCTGTGCCCCGGCCCGTCTCTGCAGAGGAGGCAAGTGAGTCGCTGGTCAGTCCTGCTGAAGAGCTCCTGCTGCTGGTCTTCCTCACAGTCCGGCACAGGCTCCGCCTCGATCCTCAGGCTTAATCGCCGAGCTTTCTCCGACAGGTTCCTCAGCACGCGGCTGCCTGTCAGGCTCCTCTGACCAAAGCAATGTCGACACTCGGGGCAAGACTCCTTGTTCCGGCCCTGCCAGCACTGGGTGACGCACAATCGGCAGAGAGTATGGCTGCACTGCAGGCTCACCGGGTCTCCGAAGAATTCGAGACAAACGGGACAAATTAATTCCTCCGTGAAGATCTCAGCCGATGTTAGAAAAGCCATTTGCAGATCCAGATTAAAAAGGTTGCCGGGAGTTTCAGTGCTGGGAGTTCCCAGACCAGATTACCTGTTGGACCTATATGATCAGCCTGTTACCTTGACACCAAAGTACTTTGGAGGATTGAACACAAGGGAGTATCACACGTCTCATGATAACATCAAACTCCGGGTCCTGCTCCTTACCTGACATCCAGTACTGGATGAGCAGAAATTTCCTCCAAGTAAACTCTGGGAGGACTGGAGCCATTGTTTTCAATCCCTGCTCCAAACACGGCTCCCAAACAACCAACTCTATCCCTCCTGGCAACCGCCCGAGACTAGGCCTGAAGAAGAGTCGTTCGGACTCGAAACGTTATCTCTGCTTCTCCCTCCACAGGTGCTGACAGACTGGCCGGGTTTTCCCAGTCCTCTCTGTTTCTCTATCTGGGATTAAGCCAGTCTGTTCACAACCTGGGTGTCAACCTTGACCCCAAAACAGAAAATGCTGGAAAAACTCAACAGGTCTAAGAGCATCTGTGGAGAGAAGGACAGAGTTAACGTTTCGAGTCCATACGACTCTCCTTCAGAGCTGAAGAGAAGTAAAGAGGTGATGAAATTTATACTGTTTACGGGGGATGGAGTAGGTGAAGCTGGATAAAGGGCCAGCGATAGGTGGAGGCAAAGGAGAGATTGACAAAGATGTCATGGACAAAAGGACAAAGGGGTGTTAATGATAGTGGTACTGGCTAAAGGAGGTGCTGATGGTGGCGTTAAGGTCAGAGAGCAGAATGTGATAATAGCAGGACAAGGGTAAGCACTCTGGAAAGAACAACATGAACAAGTGACAGATGGTCCTCGTGGGGGTGGGGTGGGGGGAGCTGGTGGGAAAAAAGATTGAAAATTTGATAAAATTTGGTCAGATTTGATCCTAGTACAAGAAGCTCCTGACCTGGTATTCACACCCTCACTAAGGCTGGCTCTTCCCACCTCTGTCATATCGCCTGGCTTCACCCACACCTCATCGCCTCAACTGCTGAAATCTCCGCTCACACTGCCGCTACCTCCAGACGCGACTCTTCCAACCCACTCCTGGCCACTCTCCCACGTTCTACCCTCTCTCCTCTCCTCCAGCCCCACAACCCTGCACTCCTCTAACCCTGGCCTCTTGTGCACCCCCGATTGTAATTGGCCACCACTGGTGATCGTGCTTTCATTTGCCTAGATTCTAAGCTCGGGCATTCCCTCCCTAAACCTCACTACCTCTCTACCTCACTTTCCCCCCTTTCAGACACTCCGTAAACCCTACCACTTTGACCAAGCTTTGGTCACCCGACCTAATATCCCCTTAAGTGTCTCGGTGCCGTACGTTGTTTTACAAATGCTCCTGTGAGGCATCTTGAGATGTTTTATTACGTTATAGGCGCTATATAAATGTAGGCTGTCGTTATCTCCTACTCATCGCTCCTTCAAACTCGAGCAACAGAGTGAGCCACCATCATGGAATTATTCGGGTGGATTCACCAGATTTACATCGGAGCGAGAAAGATTTCAATTACGAGGTCAGGTCACACAAACCTGTCTTGCATTTTCTTGACTTTAGGAGATTGAGTGGCTGTGGGCAACAAAACTGCTGACCTTGCCTCTGGAAATGACTCAAAAAGTATAAACGGTGAATGTAAAACTTCCTGGCAGTGTCCAGGTTTGTGGATAGAATCTTAGCAGCAGTACCTTTCAATTCAGGTCAAAAAGCTCATTTTTAAAAAATCTTTCACAGGATGTGGCCCAGCATTTATTGCCCGTCCCTAACTACCCCTTGAGAAGGTGGTGGTGAGCGGCCTTCTTGAACCCCTGCAGTCCCTGTGGTGCTTGTAGTAATTTGACATGACTCAGTGACTTGCTTGGCCATTCCAGAGGGGCAGTTAAGAGTCAACCACGTTGCTGTGGGTCTGGAGTCACATGTAGGCCAGACCGGGTAAGGAGGGCAGATTTCCTTCCCTAAAGGGGCATTAGTGACCCAGGTGGGTTTTTATGCCATTACTGACACCAGCTTTTGGGGTGACCATAAAATCATTGCCGATTGCCATAAAAACCCATCTGGTTCACTAATGTCCCTTTAGGGAAGGAAATCTGCCCTCCTTACCCGGTCTGGCCTACATGTGACTCCAGGCCCACAGCCATGTGGTTGACTCTTAAGTGCCCTCTGAACAAGGGCAGTTAGGGATGGGTAATAAATGCTGGCCCAGCCAGCGACGCCCACATCCCATGAACAAGTAACAAAAAAGGCAGAGCAGGCTCGGGTGGTCCTATGACCCCTGTCCACCCTCATAGTCCAGGAACGCCCCAATCTTCCGGGGTTTGGGAATCGGGATGAGGGAGGTCAGGAGTGAGGCATAAGCCCAATAGTCCATTCCGCTTAGCAGTGCCACTGCGCAGTAGCCATTCCTGGGCCCTGTTGGGCACAGCAGTGATCTTTCCCTTCCTATCGATGGCTTCTTTCACCAGGCCCAGTGCCCACTTGCTCTTTCTCCCCCACCTCCAGCTCCCAGTAACGTCTCCCCGCTGTGATTGCCTCTAACCCCAGGACGCTGACCCAAACACTGAACCTCCGCAGGTCATCGGGAAGATGCTGCTAATGGTCCCTGTGACCGACACTGGTCAGGTCTCCGGACAGGATGAGCTTAGGGTGCAGAGTAAGCACTGCTGGAGCAGAAAGAGGAGGGGGTTGAGAATGTCCCCATGTGGGGGTATCAGTGTACCGTGCTGTACCACCTACCCCTCTTGGAGCTGCTTATCTCCACAAGCACCTTTGACCACAAGTCCATCAGGCAGTGGTCCAGACGCATCATCCTGGAGGTCCTGTGGGAAAAGGAGATGGTCGACTGTGTCGATGGTTCCCTGAGCAGACTGTCACGGTCATTTGGCAGAATGCCTCATTGCCAGGGCTTTACAAACAAGCCATAGTTACACGCCTCGAGTCTCCCCCCCTCCGCACATTGCCCTCGAGGTGGCTGTGGTGAGGAAGAGACCATTGTCCACCTCCTCGTGGAATCTGCCTTTGTAAAGAATGTCCGGAGAGCGATGCAGTGGTTCCTGTCCAGGTTCATCCCGAGGGCCAACAGGGAAGGTAAATACGTTGAAGGCAATGTTCAATTGTCATATAGGAGCAGGAGTAAGCCATTCGGCCCCTCGAGCCTGCTCCGCCATTCATGATGAAAGGGTATATATAAATATCCAGGTAGATAGGCTGTTACATATTGAAGACTTACAGTGTTATTATCTATATTGAGATCATATATCACTGAGAATATTTCCTGTGGATATTCAGGTCTGAGCAGATTCACACGGTCAATAAAATATTAACCTTAACATAGCACCAAAACACACACACACACAGACACACACACACACAGACACACACACAGAGACACACACACACAGAGACACACACACACAGACACACACACACAGGCACAGACACACACACACACAGACACACACACAGAGACACACGCACATGCACAGACACACACACACACAGACACACACATGCACACACACACACACATGCACAGACACACACACAGACACACACACACACTCAGACACAGACACACACAGACACACACACGCACAGACACACACACATGCACGCACACACACAGGCACACACACACACAGACACACACACATGCAGAAACACACACAGGCACACACACAGACACACACACACACACACACACACAGGCACACACACACACAGACACACACACACAGACACAGGCACACACACACACAGACACACACACGCACACACACACACAGGCACACACACACACAGACACGCACACGCACACACAGGCACACAGACACACACACACACAGACACACACAGGCACAGACACACACACGCACAGGCACACACACACACAGACACACACACACGCACACACACACAGACACACACACAGGCACACATACACACAGACACACACATGCACACGCACAAACAGACACACACACGCACACGCACACACAAGCTCTGGTAAATGACTCGTATCAATTTGGATTTTAAGAACTACACCTTTCCTTGTGCCAAACTTGCTCCTTAAATTCACCGAGAAAGGGTTGGACTCGCAGTGTGTTTGTGACAGTACATCATTGTTACAAGCACCACCCATTCAGCCAACAAAGATGCTTCAGTTTAACACAAAGAGTTACACAGGAGGAAGCGAACTCCAGACAAATGGGCAATGGGACACCCAGTCTATATTTACACAACACCGTGACAGACTCAGTGACAAACATCATTCATGTACCGAATCCTTCCCCAGTATCAGATTTATACTTATGCTTTATACAAATACAGGAACATTCAAATGGGGAGCAGGAGTGGGCCAATCAGCCTCTTCCGCCATTCAATAACATCGCGGCTTGTCTGATCGGGGCCTGAACTCCACATTCCCGCCTACCCCCCCCGATTCAGCTCCCCTGTGAGCTAAGAATCTGCCTACCTCTGCCTTAGAATCACTCAATGACCCCTCCTCCACCGCTCTCTGACAACCAGAGCTCCCAAGACTCATGAACCTGGGAGAAAAACTTTCCCCTCATCTCCGTCTTAAATGGGAGACCCCTTATTTTTAAACTGTGTGCCCTAGCGCTAGTAGACAATTCCATTCCCCTTTCTGTTCCTACACAGGGTGGATTATGCTGATTTATATGACAGGTTTTGTTCAGGAAGGTACTTTTATGCATTTTGGCTCAGCACTGACTGAGCACATTCATAAATAATGCATGTTGAACTCCTGGGGTTTAATAGGATAGGAAAAGGGGGAGGAGGCATGTACTTAAACTGGTGACAGCACTCGGTATCGCAAAACCCGACAGGTCTGGATGGGGTGGACCCTTGGTTGCCGAGGGAATTTCGGGTGGAGATAATGGAGGCTCCTTGGACACGGAAATGGTGACAGGGCAGTGAAGGGTTGAAAATGCCACATCCCTGGGATAAAGGGATAAAGTTGACAACCACAGGTCGTTACCACTTCCCTCTCAGGAACGCCCGGTCTGAGGAGGCTCTGTTCCTCTCCCTGATGGGATTTCTGTTTGTCTCTATTGCCTCGTTCCCTTTCTTGCTTTCCATTTCCCTCCAGGTGTTTGATAAAGTGTTTTCCAAAACTCATTTTCACAGCCACATCTTCGATGAGGCGCTCTACAGCTATCCAGACTCTATGTCGAGTTCAACAGCTTCAGCATGTGAACATTGTCCAACGTTTTGTATTTTTTTCCCTGAGTGTTAGCCTGTATCTTGTCCTCATGTTTTGTTTTCAGACAGCACTGACCTTTATTCTGCTATTAGCACCTACTCTAGACCAATTCTTTACTCTTTAAATACTACCATTCCCAGTCTGATTGCCCTTTGTTCAATAGCATCTTTCTTGATTCCTTTTTATTCATGGGATGTGGGCTTCGCTGGCTGGGCCAGCATTTATTGCCCACCTTAGTTGCCCTTGAGAAGGTGGTGGTGAGCTGCCTTCCTGAACCGCTGCAGTCCATGTGGTGTAGGTACACCCACAGTGCTGTTAGGGATTTTAACCCAGCGACAGTGAAGGAACGGCGATATATTTCCAACTCAGGATGGTGTGTGGCTTGGAGGGGAACTTCCAGGTGGTGGTGTTCCCATCTATCTGCTGCCCTTGTCCTTCTAGATGGTAGTGATTGTGGGTTTGGAAGGTACTGTTGAAGGAGCCTTGGTGAATTCCTGCAGTGCATCTTGTAGATGGTACTCACTGTACACGCTGCTACTGTGCGTCGGTGGTGGAGGGAGTGAATGTTTGTGGGTGGGGTGCTTTGTCCTGGATGGTGTCAAGGTTCTTGAGTGTTGTTGGAGCTGCACTCATTCAGGTAAGTGGGGAGTATTCCTGACTTGTGCCTTGTAGATGGTGGACAGGCTTTGGAGAGTCAGGAGGTGAGTTACTCGCTGCAGGATTCCCAGCCTCTGACCTGCTCTTGTAGCCACAGTATTTATATGGCTGGTCCAATTCAGTTTCTGGTCAATGGTAACCCCCAGGATGTTGATAGTGGGGGATTCAGTGATGGTAATGCCATTGAATGTCAGGAGGCGATGGTTTGATTCTCTCTTGTTGGAGATGGTCATTGCCTGGCACTTGTGTGGAATTGGAGTGCTGTTCTGCAGTGGAGTGCTTTGCATGGAGTTTGGTGACTGAAGGAGTTTAAGGGTTAAATGAAAGGTTAAATTCTATCTAAAGTCTGGGATTTCTTTAATTTAGCAATTAACTAAAAAGTTGCTGTTCGGGTTGGAAGAAGGTGAGTTTTAGTCCAGCCTTAAAGCAGGGCTGCTTAAATTTATAAAAAATTGCAAAATAAGTTGTGGCAGTTGTTTCCAGTTTCCCCCTGGAATTTGAGAGCTCAGCACTGACCACTCGCTGTGTCATAACCAGCCTCTGTTTTTCAGCAGTGAGGATCTGTTAAACTTGGCTAAAGTGAATTTCTGCTGTTGGACCTTCTGCTCCTGACATTGAATTAAAACCAAAATTCAGAAAAGAATTCAAATTCTGAGGGAGCAAACAGGGCAGGACAATAACTGCACTCGCCTTCACTTCAGAAATCTCTCGGTTTTTTTGTGCTGAAACTCAGCCAGCGCCTCAGTCTTTTTGAGGGAATGTGCAGTGATTCACTGAGGCCTCCATCTTCGTTGATGACCACGTAGGACTGGGATGGGCCAGGATCACTCTCCCCAGTGCCCGAGTCACTTCATGACTGGGAGGCAGATCCCATAAGTGACCCCCTCTGGAATGCCCTCCAGTTGCCAACACTCATACAGGGAGATGGGGAGCTTTGTCCCCAGTGTTTACGCCTGGTAACACCTGGTACCTGTTTAAAGAGTGGTTCGTTCATACAGGGCCAAGGCTTCCTGGCTAATAAAACCCTGAAGCGATCCCACTATTGAGGCCTTGTGACACCCAGCTGCCTGGTTGCTGCTAAATTCCCATATTGTATTCTTTCCTTGTACTTTGTATGCTGGCTGCCCTCATCGTGGAGCCCAGTTAACTCAGTTTGCAAAGCTGAGTGCAGAATGTTGCCACAGCGAACGTTCGATCCCTGTGCTGACTGATGTCGTTCTTGGATCCAGCCTCCTCACCTTGCCCCATATTGACATTGTTACGGACAGGAGGGTGGCTAATTTAAGCAGCGCTAATTTCTCCTCTCAACCCACCCGTCCGTAAACAGAAAGGTGTTTTGACTTTTTTTTCCCCTCTTTATAAGCGGTTGCTTGTTTCCCAACCCCTCACTTTTGGGTGCGATGCAATTTTCCACAGCAAACTCGAGATAGGGTGAGCTCAAAGGGTTAGTTTATTTACACATACTCAAAACGCGAAAAGAGGGTTTGCAACATACACCTCACCTTCAGATCGTAAAGAGAGGGATTGAGAAAATAAAGGTTTACAGTGCAGAGGCCACAGAGAAAAAAAAAATGGATTCATGTGGGTTCCAAAGTCCAGAATCAAAGTCCAATGAGGTATTTCTTCATGGAGGTCGGCCAGTTGAAAACTGATGCTGTATAATTCACTTTTCTAGTGCTGTTGGCTTCACATGATGAGATAGGCACACAGAGATGAATCAGTCTTGTGGGTGATAGTGCAGAATTTCCAGTAGAAGTACAGTAGATGGGGCCAGGCGTTCAACCTGGGCAGAGATTCCTTTCTATGAAGCTGCCAGTTAGATGGTAAACAGCAGACTGAGCTTTGCAGCTCCACAAGCCAGAGGCCCATATCACATGACTCCCACCTCACCACACTATCTATGACAAAGGGTGCATTTCCCTCGTTAGTGTCCCTGAGGTTGTTAAATGTCTCAACCATCAAGAATTTAATGGAGGGTTGTCGGGCCCTCTGTCTTAGCAGACGAGCAGAGTCCTGTTAACCAGCCTGCATTGTTAAATGTAGATGGCCTTTGTAAAGCTCTCTTTGAATTGGATCTGTGCAGCCCACAGGTAGGGGTTGTTAATGGCTCCCCAGAGATAACGATGCGCGAGTATCCCTGATTCTGCCTGGTCGGAGGTCACAGGCAGACATAGATTCAACCATTTTAAGGATCTGTGTTCAGGTTTTTAAAAAATTTTATTAATAGCCATGAGGATATTTATATATATTTGATAAAAATATACAGCATGAGGTCTTAGTCCCTCATGATGTTGTGACATAAGCCACGATTAACAATCCTTGATGGATAGCAGCAAAGGATGAAAGCAGATGACCACTCTATGCTAACTGTCCACTGCAGCTTGTAACAGGCAGAGTACAGGCTGTACTCAACCAGCCCACACTTGTAAAATCCTATAACACCTACCGTAAGATGTGATTCCATGATTGGACAGCACTTGTTGAACAATCCCGAGTGTGCTCACAGCTACACTAACAACCAAGTTAAGATAACCAGTTGTGCTAGTAATGTGGCTCATTTACACCTGCTAGAAGTGACATACACTCATACACAGGGATCCATTCCCTGCAAACAAAAGGAATATCTTCAAGCCTTGTGCCTTTTTTGAATTACCCGGGACCTTTGGGAGCCTATAGTTTCCTGTTGCTTTCTCCATGGCAACGCCTCGGCCAAACGAAGTCGACTTGCCAACCAATCAGCCCCCTCTTTTCCTGTGGTATGAATTGTTGTGATCGGATGTCACCCTCCTCAACCCCTTCACTTATTCCTCCAGTTCTTTTTTTTATTTATTCATTCTCGGGATGTGGGTGTCACTGGCTGGGCCAGCATTTATTGCCCATCCCTAGTTGCCCTTGAGAAGGTGGTGGGTGAGCTGCCTTCTTGAACCGCTGCAGTCCATGTGGTGTAGGTACACCCACAGTGCTGTTAGGGAGGGAGTTCCAGGATTTTGCCCCAGCGACAGTGAAGGAACGGCGATATATTTCCAAGTCAGGATGGTGAGTGATTTGGAGGGGAACTTCCAGGAAGTGGTGTTCCCATCTATCTGCTGCCCTTGTCCTTCTAGATGGTAGTGGTCATGGATTTGGAAGGTGCTGTCTAAGGAGCCTTGGTGAATTCCTGCAGTGCATCTTGTAGATGGTACACACTGAGCTACTGTGCGTCGGTGGTGGAGGGAGTGAATGTTTGTGGATGAGGTGCCAATCAAGCGGCTGCTTTGTCCTGGACGAAGTCCAGCTTCTTCAATGTTATAGGAGCTGCACTCATCCAGGCAAGTGGAGAGTATTCCATCACACTCCTGACTTGGTATATCTGTGTCAATTCATATTTACAATGTATTTACACTCAACGTTAACTCAACGATGACAGGTTATAGAGTGAAATTTTTTTGTAAAAATGAGAAAAATTAAAAAATGCCACTGAGCGGTCATTCTGACGTAATTTTGATTTTTATTAAACACTGGTCTGATCACTGGGACACAGCACAGCACAGCAATGTCTCTGATCGAGACAAACTAATTGGGAAAATGGGAATCAAAAAGGCAGGTCCTTTGGCAGAATCATATCAAACAGACTTGAGAAAATTAATTATATATCCTTAATTATATTAATTATACATCACTAACCCGAGCTGTAACACATGACATTGTTTATCTTTACAGGAAGTTAACTTGTAGGTAGAGAAAGTGATTCGAGTTGTAGGTGGAACATTGGTCCTTATTGCAATGTGATTAGTGTTTAGTATGAAGGAAGTCTTGCCCCAGTTGTACAGGGCATTGGTCAGTCCATCTCTGAAGCACAGACGTACCCTTGAGGGTATTCAGCAAAGGCCCACTGGTATGAGGGGGCTGACCCATGACGAGGCGTTAGAATGGCTGGATATTCTCTGGAGTTTAGAGGAATGGTGATCTCACTGAAACACATAAGGTTCTGAAAGGGTTTGACAGGGTTGATGCTGGGAGATTGTTTCTGCCGGGTGGAGAGACTAAAGCAGCGGGCTGGGGGGCTAAGGGGGTGATTGTTTAGGACTGAGATGTGGAGAAATTCCTTCACTCGAAGGGTTGGTGAATCTTTGGAATTCTCCACCCCAGAGGTGCTGTGGATGCTCTGTTGCTGAGTATATTCCAGGCCAACATTAACAGGTAGTTGTTCATTGAGGGAATCAAGGGGTTTGGGGAGAGGGTGGCAAAGTGGAGGCGAGAGTGTGAGGAGGAGCAGGTTGGGGTGGGGTGGGGAGGGTTGGGGTGGGGAGGGTTGGGGTGGGGTGGGGAGGGTTGGGGTGGGGTGGGGAGGGTTGGAGTGGGGTGGGGAGGGTTGGGGTGGGGAGGGTTGGGGTTGGGGTGGGGAGGGTTGGGGTGGGGAGGGTTGGGGTGGGGTGGGGAGGGTTGGAGTGGGGTTGGGAGTGTTGGGGTGGGGTGGGGAGGGTTTGGGTTGGGAGGGTTGGAGTGGGGTTGTGAGAGTTGGAGTGGGGTTGGGAGGGTTGGGGTTGGGTGGGGAGGGTTGGGGTGGGGAGGGTTAGGGTGGGGTGGGGATGGGCAGAGTGGGGTGGGGTTGGGAGGGTTAGGGTGGGGTGGGGATGGGCAGAGTGGGGTGGGGTTGGGAGGGTTAGGGTGGGGAGGGATGGGCAGAGTGGGGTGGGGTTGGGAGGGTTAGGGTGGGGTGGGGATGGGCAGAGTGAGGTGGGGTTGGGAGAGTTAGGGTGGGGTGGGGATGGGCAGAGTGAGGTGGGGTTGGGAGGGTTAGGGTGGGGTGGGGATGGGCAGGGTGAGGTGGGGTGGGGAGGGGAGGGTTGGTGTGGGGTGGGGAGGGACAGAGTGGGGTGGGGTTGGGAGGGTTGGGGTGGGGTGGGGAGGGTTGGAGTCGGGTTGGGAGGGTTGGGGTGGGGTGGGGAGGGTTGGGGTTGGGAGGGTTGGAGTGGGGTTGGGAGGGTTGGGGTGGGGTGGGGAGGGTTGAAGTGGGGTTGGGAGGGTTGGGGTTGGGTGGGGAGGGTTGGGGTTGGGTGGGGAGGGTTGGGGTGGGGTTGGGAGGGTTGGTTTGGGGTGGGGTTGGGAGGGTTGGTTTGGGGTGGGGAGGGGCAGAGTGGGGTGGGGTTGGGAGGGTTGGGGTGGGGTTGGGAGGGTTGGGGTGGGGTGGGGATGGGCAGAGTGGGGTGGGGTTGGGAGGTTTAGGGTGGGGTGGGGTGGGGAAGGT